>NC_133452.1:147794172-147904172 GCF_048565385.1 Saimiri boliviensis
GGCTTGAAGAAAGCCTATGTCACTTGGCTGATTGGAGTTGGTATTTTAATTTCTCTATTTCTTTGGTAGCAACTGCCATTTTGTAGACAGAAATTTCAGTCTTTGTCCTCTGTGAGCTTAAAATAGCAATCATGGTAACAACACAACAAATGCAATACAAAACATGTATCATGTGATTCTCAGAGTCTCACTGACTTTTATGATGTCTCCCTGGAATATTTTTGTAACATTAGCCCTCACTACGCTTTCTGATTGGATTAAATTCTCCCACCTTTACACTTGGCATTAAGCACAAAGTAACCATGTCAAAGACTGGTGAATGATGTAGTCTCATTGACTTTATGATTTACTAAGTCAGTAATGGCATTTCACACAATATGGTAAGCTGTACATTACTTCAGATGGAGTGGATTTATTTCCGTCATTATCACTGATTAAACCAGCTTAGTTGAAGAGGCAAAACAAAACTTGCCTTTGAAATTGTTCTTATTTAATTTTGTTCGCCTTCACATAACCCAGGACAGTGCTAATTATTCCTTGATGGAGCTCATATTTCTAATGTAATTCATATGTAAATTCTAATTTAATTCATATGGGAATGTTTGTGTTACTTGTCTCCTCTCGGGCAAGAACACAAACACAGAATTAAAGCTGTTTGGAAATAAAAACTTTGTTGCCTTTTTTGACCTGGCTTTGATTTGCTTTGCTTTGTTGTTCCTATAACAGAGCTTAATCATTTTTGAAAGTTAAGATTCTAGATTCCATATTAGGGAATGAAAACTATCTTTACACCTTTAAACAATTTACAGGTATTTTGAAGGTGCAAATTGCATTTTCACATGCTAGCAAAAGTTGTATAATTTAAGCCTTTACTCAGGTTTTCTCTGGAAGAAGATGTTGTTCAGAATCTTGAGAACTCTAAAATTACATTCTTCATAAACTGTATTAAGGGAAAATATACTAATTTTTTTCTGCTATATTGCTGACAACAGGCTGTCATGAAGATGAAGTAAGATGGAACAGATCTCAAATTAAAGATGGTTTTTTAAAAACAGTTGCAGGTTGTTATGAGCGAGCGCAGTATTGTAACTGACATCTTTAAAGATTCATGATCTAAGCCATGTTATGTTTTTTAAAAACGCAGCGGGCTAAACCAGTTATATATGCCAAAGAATATTACGCTGATACAAGGTCAAGAGCGAGTGGAAAAACTGTAGGGTGTTCTACCTAAAATCCACAGTAAACTACTAGTGTAGGGTAGGCAAAGAGAAGACGCACAGGTAACGGGCACTTCTTATGAAAGTGAGCAACTGAAAGTAGCAAAGGATTGGGAATGGTGGTGTGGTTGCAGAGCTGGTGAGAAGTTCACAGTCACTTTGCCTGTCCTCTAGTACTGCTCCGAGACCAGAGAAATTCACAGAGGACCTTTGCAGTTTTCCAGTCTGGCTTTTGTTCTGCTAGATGTGTGTGCGTGTGTGTGTGTGTACTCACCCACGTGTGCATGTGTGAACATGCATGTGTACGTTTGTCTCACTCTCAGTGATATTGAATTATGTGCTCATGCCTGAGAAATATTTCCATCTTGTATTTCACACCAAATTTTCAAACTTAAGGGTAATTCACCAATACAATCAAGGAAAAACAAGTAAATATCTAAGATGAAGAACCCAAGATGAAAAAGGAAAGTTAAATCACAACTAGATCTGTTCTCAACCTTAATCATGTCACCCTGGATCCCTTTTTAAAGTAAAAAAAAAAAGTTGATTTGTTTTTCCTTGTTATCGCTTATCACATCCATTAGACACTGCTTTGTAAAATATAAACTCAAGGAAGCTGTAATGGCTCAGCTAAGTATGAATTATAAACTGTAGAATGACCATAGGCAAATACTATAATGACTTGTTTGAGTTTTGGTAACTGATCAGATTTGCACTTTAGTCAGAAAGGACCTTTCCAGTCATACCATCCTCACATGGGCTGACTTTGTAATATCTATGACATAATTACACTGGCATTAAATATGCACACACACATACACACACACATCATGCCAACATTAGAGTTGTCCGAAACTATTTTCAATAATTGATTTGCTGTTTAATTGAACAGCATGACTGACTAACATAGCTCATTACTTTACTCATTAGTTAATTATCGAAGAAAGTAGGACAAGTCAATAAAATGGAAGGCTGTAAATTCCAATACTAATTAGCATCATTTCCTTAGAGACATATTTAAGGGCAGATTGGCTACCTGAATGTCCTAGGACCTTGTATATGAAGGAGAAGGATAGATGCATCATAAATCTAGATTACTGGAAAGGAAGACAAGTAGACAGTAAGCAGACATATAGATGTACTTAGCTACTGCTCCCTCCGCTGTTTGAACTAAAACACATTTCTGGTAGGAAATAACCATGAAGAGAAAGAAAGATGCTTTATTTCATATCCTTTGAAAACAATGTGGAAAACAAACTTGCATCACTTCTTCTTTTAAAATCTTGTTTCCCTCCATGGTTTCCCCATCCAGTTTATGGACATTATTATAGTAAATGGCACTTATATGTAGACTTTTATAAGTGGATTTTATCTTCAATATAATTCTATGAGAGGAAGAAGTGATTTTCCAAGCTAGCAAATGGTTCTTTTGACTTATAAAGAAAAGATAGCCATTTATGCTTATTCAATCCACATTAACCTCATATGACCAAGAGCTGTAACTATGTATTCATCATCCAATAACACACACATACACACACACACTTAGATTTTTATCTAACTTTCTCATTACATAGAAGTGGATTCAACACCCCCTCCCCCAGCTTTGTGTCTGTATCAGTTACATGCCCTTGGAAAAATCTTCCATCTATTGGAACTCAATATTTTCTTAGCTGTGTAGTGGGGACAATATTGCCTATATTTCAGAGTTGTTGAGAAGCTAGAAAAAACAAATACTTGGTTTGTTTTTGATCAGTGTCTCCCACAGAGCCTAGCACAGTTCTTGCTCCTTTCTAGAAAAAAGATCTAGCCATCCTATGTGAGGCTATCAAATGGCTGAGAGTAATGGCGGCACAGTCACAATAGAGTACTCTTTGCAAAGCATGGGATTCTGCCCATGTGTATCAGTCCGTTCTCACACTGCTATAAAGAAATAACGAGATTGGGGTAATTTACAAAGGAAAGAGATATAACTCATTCACAGTTCCACAGGGCTCGGGAGGCCTCAGGAAACTTACAGTCATGGCAGAAGGGGAAGCAAACACGACCTTCTTCACATGGCAGCAGAAAACACACGGGCTGAACAAAAGGAGAAAAGCTCCTTATAAAATCGTCAGATCTCATGAGAACTCACTCACTATCATGAGAACAGCATGGGGCTAGCTGCCCCCGTGATCCAATTACTTCCTACTGGATCCCTCCCAGGACACGGCAGGTTTATGGGAACTAAAATTCAGGATGAGATTTGGGTGGGGTCACAGCCAAACCATATCACCATGGGAATTGTTTTTTAAATGATTGCAGCTTATAAGCCTGGTTATGCCTGCTTTGAAAGTGTAATAATGACGTGCTATGAACTGTGTCCAAAGCAAGCCCTGTCAGTGAGGAAGGGTTATCCTCTGCCCGGCCACTATGGCGACATTCACGTTCCAGTAAGAGATGGCCAATTAATCTTGCATTTACCTTAATCACGTTTGCCGTTAGTCTCCCAAAAGTTGCTCATTTTAGTGGGACCAGACCTAACAGGGTCCTCACTTTCACACTGATTTTATACTTACTTAATGCAGCTATATAAAAAAAAATTCAGCATTTGTATAGTCTGCGAAATTCTCCTCAAGTATGAACAAATACACATGCACAGAGTAGACACAGCTATTATTAACTTTTTTAAAAAAATAAAGAATTGACTTGGGTAGAGATACTCAAAGGTATATAGTTAGTTAAAGACTAAACTATGATTGAATTTTACCTTTCTCAATTGTCATCATTCTTTTTATATTTATATTTTATATTCATAGTATATTATATAGAGAAGGACATCTAAGATTGTCAAGTCAAACTTTCTTGGTTCAGAAAAGGAAATGCAACCTCTGAGAGGTGATGGAAGTATTGCAGACTTTAAGGCTAGATGTTTTCAGAGTTTGGTCTGGATCCTGGATTTCTTTATCATACGTTCCAATGCCTCTTTCCCAGCCACATCCTCTTTCTCTGGGGATTCACTGTAATTTCAATCTGTTATTTTTTTCTTGTTTCCCGTACCCCGCTTCATCTCTTTAACAGCTCTGCAGAAGGCTTGGACTCAGTTTTTCAAGGCAGTGCTAGATCTAAGTGTGGGAATGAGAAAAATCTTATCTCTTAGGTAAAGAGCTGTAAGTTTTTAGATTGGAACTTGCCTCTGTGGATTTATAACAGCTTTCAGGGTGAACATTGGTGTTCATGAATCAGACCTTTCGGTTTGTACAAGGATGTATAATGGGTGAGAAAAGTTGAAGGGAAGCTTATAAGATTTCCCTCTATTTGTAAACCTATATATACATGCTCTTCTTTAACTACCCCTACGCTAGGTTTCTAGCCTTATATCTCTCCCTTTGTCCCTCTAGCTTCTTGCACTCTTAAAATGTCAATTTCCCACATTCACAAATGCTCCATGTGCTTTTATTTCTCGTGTCTGCGTTCATTCCAGTCCCTCCTCCTAAAATGCACTTTCCTTCCGTCTCCGCTGGTCAAAACCCTATTCAAGGCAAACCAGGCACATCACCTCCACAAGGAAGTCCTTTAGGACTCTCTAGGAAAAATCAGTGAATCAGTTCTTGACCTCATAAAGCATTCTGTTGATATTGAAGTCCACATTCCAGATTATTTCAGTTAGCCTACTTCCCTGCCAGATCTCATGATCCCCGTAGGCATCTTATTCTTTAAGTAGGTAATCTAGCACAGAACCTGGTACAGAATTTGACAATTAACAACAATTATTGGAATGAATTATTGAATAAATGAATAAAAGATGAGTGAAATGGAGTTGAGTGGGTGTTTTGAAAATTTTTGTTTTTTCAAAGCTATAGTAGTTATATTCCATATTAATGTAGCTATAGATTTTAACAATTTTAGAGACATTTTCTTGAAGATTACATCTAAATATATTGAAATACAATTTTTAGTATCTACAACATATCTTGATTATAATTTTCTAAGATTTATTTTTAAAAACAAATTAAAGAAACATATTTTTAAATCTCTTTGTAATAAACTTAAATTTAAATATAAAGAGAAATCACATTTTTCTTTGATGTATTGTAGTTATGTTTAAGCATTATTCTCAAAACCACAGGCAATGATTTCTTTTCAAACATGTTTTATAAGTACAGTATTAAGCCAAGCTCTTCTAAGGATTATGCAGGGAGCTTTATCAGCGTTTTTGAGAATCAGGCCTCAGGTGCTAATAAATAAAGGCTGAGATTTAAAGGGGAAAGTGTGATGGGACAGTTAAATGAAAAGCTCCTTTTAAAATGGTTAAAAAAAACACAAAAAACAAAAATCTAATGATTTTAGTGAAAGCATTTAAAAATAATTACATACCCTTGTATGCGTATTTAGAAATTATATATGTTTCAGAAGAAAATGATTAAATGACCCATATCAAATAAAATCAACCTGGGAGAAGCTTAAGTGAACTACACTTTTACTTTTAAATGCTCTTTTTAATACATGAATGCAACCGCAAGATACCTTAGTATGTGGAAAACAATCGCTAAGTGAAGAAGCAAGATATTCCAAAATTAAGTTCTTCACTCATGTTAATTGGCACAGTACATATGACAGAGCTATCTATATTCATTGGAAATCTCTTTATATAGAAAAACTATGTAATGGTACATTACATAGGGAGCTAGAAACATAAAGAATTACTCTAATTAAATAAAAGTTGACTGAAATATAAATCTAAAATTTAAGGCTTTTTATTAAAATTATTTTCAAAGCTACATAAAGCAACTGATTTAAAAGTGAAAACTATATTAACCAATTGATGTCATGAAACAATTATTTGCTATTTACTTACACTGAATTAACTAAATTTAAGTGTTTTGGCAGATAAGTTATGGATTTAATAGAACAAATACTTTACCCCAAATAAGAGAATTTTTAATAGAGTGACATTTGAAACATTTAAAAGCATAAAGAAGATCCATTAGTTGAGTATGCAGATATTTGCTTTACCTGAATTTTTTTGTCTTTTAAGACGGAGTTTCACTCTTGTCTACCAGGCTGTAGTGCAATGGCGTCATCTCGGCTCACTACAACCTCCACCTCCAGTTTCAAGCGATTCTCTTGCCTCAGCCTCTGGAGTAGCTGGGATTACAGGTGCCTGCTGCCATGCCTAGCTTATTTTTGTATTTTTAGTAGAGATGGGGTTTCACAATGTTGGCCAGGCTGGTCACGAACTACTGACCTCGTGATCCACCTGCCGTGGCCTCCCAAAGTACTGGAATTACAGACATGAGTCACTGTGCCTGGCCCTGAAAGTCTTTCTATAGTAGAAAAACTGGAAATTCACAACAAAGATAAATGTGAGGTCTAAGCAGAATTTTTGTAAATAATTGCCTAACATTTTCAAACAACTCGTGTTAATTGTTCAGCTTTCCTACACATATAAATTTGACTTTAGAAATTTTAAATTGACTCAAGAAAATAAAAAATTGTTATTTTCATAATGTTAATTTCATAATTTTTATAGAATTTTACCGCAAATTCTATAAAAATGTTCATATTTTTATTAAAATATAGAAGACTACTTAATGAGCATAAATAATTTTATTTGGAACATATTTTCAGAGTTTCACATGTAATAAAAAATATTTATTAAGACTAAATACCTTCTTTACATCCATTTTTTTTACTAAATTCTTTGTCATCTGAATAAACTTTTGGTTTTTCATTTCATTATCATAACTCACATTTTCTGAGCACAGGTGATGTCATGGGTATTATAGCATTTCACTTTGATTTTTTTTAAACTTCTTATTGTGAGAAAATATATATAATAGAAAATTTCCCCTTTTAATCATTTTAAGTGTATAATTCAGTGTCATTAATTATACATTGTTGTGTAATCGTCACCACTATCCATTTCCAGAACATTTTCATTAAAACTCTGTTCTTATTAGACACTAACTTGCCTTTATTTTTTTTCCTCCTAGCCCCTGGGAACCTCAAATCCATTTTCAGTCTCTATGACTTTGCTTATTCCAGACATCTTATTTAAGTGGAATCACACAGTATTTGTTCTTTTGTGTCTGGTTTATTTCACCTAGCATAATGTTTTCAAGATTCTTATTTGTTTGTTTGTTTCTTTTTTAAGTTTTATATCCAGAGTGGTATACTGTAGGTTATCTTCCATGGTTTTTACAGTCTTAGATTTTATACTTAAGTCTGGAATCCATCTTCAGTCAATTCTTGTATATGGTGTCAAGAAGGGGTCCAGTTTCAAAAGATTCATCCGTATCGCAGCATGGATCAGAATTTCATTCCAATTTAAGGCTAAATAATATCCCCTTGTATGTATGTACTACATTTTGTTTATCCAACTGTTGATAGACACGTGAGCTGTTTCTACATTTTGACTATTGTGAATAATGCTGCAGTGAACATGGAGTACAAGTATCTGTTTGATCTTTGCTTTTACTGATTTTGAGTACGTGACTAGGAGCCAAATTTCTATGCAATACTTGTATGCTTAGCATTGGAAGGAACTGTCAAACTGTTTTCCACAGTGGCTGCACCATTTTGCATTCCCAAGAGCAATGTAGGAGGGTTCTAATTTCCCTGCATCCTCCCTGACACTTGTTTTCTTTCTTTTTTTTTATTTTAACTATCCTAGTTTGTGAAATGGTATCACATTGTTGTTTTGATATGCATTTGTCTAATAATGAATGAAGTTGACCACCTTTTCGTGTGCTCACTGGTTATTTGTAAATAAACATGCCTTCTTTGAATACATGTCTATTTAAGTTGTTTGCTCATCTTTTAACTGGGTTTTTTTGTTTGTTGAGGGGTTGTAGGAGTCCTTTATAGATTCTGGATATTAAACTCTTAGATACAGATATGAATATCCATGCGGATATAGATTCGTAAATATTTTCCATCATTCTGCAGGTTACCTTTTCATTTTCTTGATAATGTCCTCTGATGGCAAAATAACTTGTCAATTCAAGTTATTTCACACTATCATTTTGCAGAATAATGTTTAATATAATTATCTTCTTAAGGAATTCTTCATTTCAGTTCAATTGAACAGTTTGTTATGAAATATGTTTGTACCAGGAGGTGAGAATACAAAGATTTTTTTAAAAAGACATAGTCCCTGCCTCAAGGAATCTTAGCATGTTGTAGACTCATAAACAGATCATTTGTTTGACATCAACAATAATAAGTAAAGCAGTTTCTATAGAGCAGCTGATGTTTGCAGAAAGTAACCTAAGTCTATAATTATCAAATATAGGCACTAAGTTCACCAAAAAGCCCTGTGTGAGAAGTTTAAATAATTTAAATACCATCTCTGCCACGCAATCGCTCTTTAAACTTTGTCAGGTTCACCAAAACTTGAGGCACTCTAACTTTCTCACCTGTAAAATTGGGGTATTGATTTTCATTCTTACCTTCTGTGATTGTTGTAAAAGATCAAATGAGATAACAGATGGGAAAACATTTTGGAATTTAAAGCTGCTATGCAATGTAAAGCCTATTATTATTATGTATTCTTGTGCACCAATTACTTGGCATCATAATAGTTGGTAATAATCATTAAGGGTTATCATTAGAAATATAGACATGTCTGCAAGCTTATATGCCATCTTCGTGTTTGTATACATAGTGCACCTGTACAGTTGGGTACATTAGTATGTGCATTTATTTTATTTTCCAAACCATAGAAAATAGTCTTTTCTGGTAAATGCTATTAAACTGCTGGCTTTTATCCTCCACAGCCTTTTTCACCAGTGCGGGGTTTAGACATTTCCACTGCAGCTAGTGTAAAAGATGCAGGCTGGAATTGTTCTGGTCGAGTCTGAGTGGTCTTCTTTTAGAAACTGGACCCTCCGGCCTCGGCAGCCTTTAATCAGCTATAACTGGAGTGAAGCTGTCAGCTCCTGCTTGTTTCCTGTCAGCTTTAGTACCATTTAGAGCATCCCTGATAAATGTACAGTACAAATTTAACAGTCAACCTGTGAGAAAGAGAAACCATACCTTTCTGACACCCTGGAAGAAACTTTCTTTAGCCATATCACAAAAAAAATCCATGGGCTAGAAGCTCCAGTGTTGACAAAATAGAAACTGGTGACATGTAAATAGATGCATTGGAGAATACAGTCATCTTGAAATATCTTAAGATCTCTAGAAAATGTCTAAATAAATAGGGAAAAGGAAAGAGAAGAAGAGAAAAAGGTTTGGCTTGGTCAGGATGGGCAAAAGTGATGAAAAGATGAAATGCCAAGGGAAGGTCTTCTTTTGATTTTTTTTTTTTTTTTTTTTTTTTTTTTTTTTTTTTTAGTTAGTAAAAGAAAATCCCAGGGCATGTTCCCCAGCTGCTCCCAAAGGTAGACCTTGTGTGGTTTAAGTACAGATATCATGATGATAATTTGCTGGTACCGAATTGCACTTGAGTTACCACTTCATTACTCACTGCCAGAGTGAAACCAAGAGACATTGAGTATGCAAAATGGTGATGTTAAACTTCAGCTTACTCATTTGCAAAATGAGGATGAGAATAATTCTGACCTTACAGAGTTCTTGTAAAGATGAAATAAAGTGATGCATGGACTTCATAAACTGATAACATTCTACAAAATTCAGCTAAGTTAATGTTATACCAAACAATTTGCCAGTATCCTGAAAGGCTAACCATAAATCTACTAAAAATGAAGAATTTGTTTTTTTAAGTACACTAATACTAAACATAGGCTTACACTGAGTTGTTTATATAGAATGTTCCATTCGCACTTATAATTCTCTTTCAGAGAGCATAGTCAAATTCAATGAGACATGTTTCTGCTCACACAATTACACTCAGTCTATACTTTATGACCAGTTGGTTGCTTCTTCAAATGAAAAAAATAGACATTGTTCAACTCCCACTATGAGTGAGAAGATGCCAAGTTTGGTTTTCTGTTCCTGTGTTAGTGTGCTGAGGATGAAGACTTCCAGCTTCATCCAAGTCCCTGCAAAAGACATGATCTCAATTGTTTTTATGGCTGCATAGTATTCCATGGTGTATATGTACCACATTTTCTTTATCTAGTCTATCACTGATGGGCATTTGGGACATGTCTTTGCTACACACTGGGGACAGGGGGTGAGGGGCGAGAAGAGGGAGAGCATTAGGACAAATACTTAAGGCATGCAAGGCTTACAATCTAGATGACGGGTTGATAAGTGCAGCAAACCACCATGGTATACATATACCTATGTGACAAACCTACACCTTCTGCCCTTGTATCTTAAAAATTAAAGTAAAAAATAATAAAAATTTAAAAATAACAACAGCGAAAAATAGTAGACATATTTAAATCTTTAAAGCAACTTTTCCCAAAGTATATTCTATGGAATACTATTTGTGAAATAAAAGTTTTCATGGTTAAATATATAAATTTAATAAATGCAACACATTATCTCCCTAATGAAAGGCACTGAAGATAGAAAAATAAAGAGAGAAAATGCAGCTTTAAATGCAGGTAATTGATGGAGACCATCCTGGCCAACACCAGGATGGTGAAACATCATCTCTACTAAAAATACAAAAATTAGCTGGGCGTAGTGGTGCATGCCCGTAGTCCCAGCTACTTGAGAGGCTGAGGCAGAAGAATTGCATGAAGCCAGGAGACAGAGTTGCAGCAAGCCGAGGTCATGCTATTGCACTCCAGCCTGATGACAGAGTGAGACTCTATTTCAAAAAAAAAAAAAAAAAATTTTTATCAGGTAACTCTGTGCTTCCTTGTCTATTGCTTCTACTTGTCTTTGAGGTCTTTAAACCTCTAATCATATTAATGCATATGACACATGAAGGTTGATATAAATTACAGGAGTTATGCTGAAGAGGATATAATCAAATTTCATAGCAGAATCAAGAGAGATTTCACAGACATTGTGCCATTTAACCTTAATATTTGGGGATGAACATAAATTCATAAGATAAACAATACAGTGGGAAGAGGGTTCAAAAAGGCAAGTTCTGGGATGTAGGAAAAGATATTGAAGCCAAAGAAAACATTCGAAGTAACTGGGTATTAATCTCAAGACCAGCAATGGAAAATACGTTTCATTTTGTGAGTCAGTTTGCGTTGATTTTAAGGGAAATATCTCGACGTACATTAATTTTATGGTTTTCTGCTCACTACTTCCTTGAGGTTAACCTTTTCTTTATTCAGTTAGAGAATTGAGCATGGGTGTATTAAAAGTAACGTTTTATAGTGCAATTTTTTAAAAAGAATTAACAATGTTCAACTTTTTTTTTTCACTTCCAAAATAAAACTTCAGAATAAAAAAAGGAGTTTCGGCCATCATAATTAAAAGAGGAATTAAGGAGAATATTACCTTTCAATACTTGCACCAACCACTGGAGAAAACTAGAGTTGATCTTTAAACAATGTGAGGGTTAGAGGCGCTGACCCACGTGCAGTGAAAAATTTAATATAACTATTGACTTCCTAAAAGTTTGACTACTAATAGCTTACTGTTGACTGGAAGCATTTCCAATTAAAAAAACCGTCTGGAATATATTTACTATTCATTAAATGGAAATGGATCATCATATAGTTCTTCATCCTCATCATCTTCATATTGAGTAGGCTGAGAAGGATGAGGAGGGGTTGGTCTCGGGTGGCAGAGTTGGAAAAAGCTTTGCATGTTAAGTGGACCCACACAGTTCAAAACATGTTGTTCAAGGGCCAACTTGGAGGAGACAGGGATCACAGAGAAAAGAGATCTTCAGGATGTGAGAGTATTTGGGAAGCTCTGGAGATCAGAATATAAAGACAGAAAGCCATCAATTCTACGACCAACAAATAAGGAATCTTTAAGATCATCCTTCACCACTTGAGTATATTTATATTGTCTAGGTTTAGAAACCACATCATTACTTATAACTAACTATCTGTATATCTTTTGTTGATGTTCCAGCAGACATATTTTCACATGTTGAAGCACCTTCTGGGATCCTCTAAACATCCTATGCAAATATTGTCTGTTCAGGTTATCGCTAAGCTTCCCTACCCACTTCCGCCACCTCCTCCTCCACTCCAAAAAGAAAAAGAAAATTAAAAGGTAGAGCTTTCATACGGTTGCATAGGGTGTGAAACAGAACGCTCAAGCAACAACATTCGAACAGGAGAAGAGAAGGGTTCCTGTGAACCCATTCGTGTTTACGGGAATGTTGAGCAGGGAGTAATACGGGGACCTGCATATAAGCTTAGAGAATAAAACACCTGTGCTCATTTAGACAAGAGGTTAGGATTCAGGAAGCTGTCACACTGACCCTCTGCCCTCGTGAAAAGGCAGAAGGTCCATCGAGCTGTTAAAACACTTAATCTATCCATGGATGGCAAAGTTAAGAGTGCTGCCTGTAAACCATGCCCTCTGGGGCTTTGGGGGTTGCAGGTACCCCCCTAGACACTGCCAAGGGGCCTGCACAGGGTTTTGCTCTTGCTGCTGCCCAAAAGCGCTCACTTCGGCATCCTCAGCAACTCACAGGCATGCTCCCCCTCCCACCTCCTAGGAGGGGTTGAAAGCTGTGGGCACAGTAAGCAGGATATCCCTGTCACAAGGCCCACGAAAGTGTCGAGGGAAATTCCCCGTTTTGATACTGTTTTATATTTTTACTTAACTTAGAATAACAAGAAAATAAGGTTCAAAATGGCTTAAAGAAGTAACCAAAGCTGAGAAAGACACCAGTGCAGCATTTTTCTTTTCCTACATTCCTTGAATTTATAGAAAGTTGGAAGAAAATGTAAACAGTTACCAAAGGGTTTGCAAAATAACACAAAATTCAAATACAGTACATAAAATTAATCTTTGATGAAAAGATGTTTACTATGTAAAACTAAGAATCTTATTGTATCCAGGGAAGAAATCAGATTATTGTAAATACATTACCATTCATTTCCTGAGAATTTTCTTTCTTTTTTTTTTTTCCTTTTTTAAAGACAGGGTTTCACCATGTTGGTCAGGCTGTTCTTGAACTCCCGACCTCAGGTGATCCACCCGCCTTGGCCTCCAAAGTGCTTGGATTGCCTTTCCTGAGAATTTTCTGAAAAATTAATCCTTCAGAAAGAATATGTTATTTTTTTACAAGATATTCACAGGTGATTATTGAAATATTGGAAACAGCAAATTGGAAATAAACTCAGTGTATAACCATGAGCATATCTATATTAGAATATTAAATATAACCTAAAACATTAATAAAAAGTTTGTGTAACAACTGTGGAATGTTTATTTACATTATGTGAACAGAAAGAGAATATGATAATGTATCTCTTCTATAATCAAAATATATACAATTTTGTATTCAATTTGTCATGGAGTTGCAGAAGCTTGGTTTTATAAACATACAAATAAAAATAACTGTTAGTTTGGAATCTGGGTGTTTTTTATTTTGTTTTGATTTCTATTTTGTGATGCTATTATTATAGTGTAACAACTTGAAATATTATATTTCAAGAATATATAATGATTATGGAGGGATGATGGGATAAAAGTTATCTATAGTAAGCAGGTCCTTAGATTATTACCAATTCTTTTTTTTTTTGAGATGAAGTCTTGCTCTGTTACCAGGCTGGAGTGCAGTGGTGCAATCTCAGCTCACTGCAACCTCCGCCTCCTGGGTTCAAGCGATTCTTTCGCCTCAGCCTCCCGAGTAGCTGGGACCACAGGCGTGTGCCACTACTCCCGGCTGATTTTTGTGTTTTTAGTAGAGACAGGGTTTCACCATGACCAGGATAGTCTCGATCTCTTAACCTCGTGATCAGCCTGCCTCGGCCTCCCAAAGTTATTGCCAATTCTTTCTGATACCAGCATGTCAGCTAGTACCAAGGTCTAAGTACTCTATAAACGAAATTTTTATACTTAAAGTTTTCATCTCTTAATTTAAATATTAAATCTAATCAATGCTATAAGTTAAAAACTTGTTTAAGTGCTGTTAAGCAACTTACATTATTAGATTAAAATACTCTTGTAGAATTGACTCTTCAGCCAGTATAATTAGGTGTAATTCTTTTGCATTTTCTATTAAATTCCTTTATCATCATACCTGAAGATTTTACCCCTCACAGAATTGGAAAAGTATATACTGAATTTAAATTCTACCACAAAAAATATTACCATTTTATGCCTCTTATTCAATTAGAAATTCGTTTATTATGAGTTTCACACCAACCTCTCATGAACATAGTGAGGCATTGTTCATCTTTCCCAGTGGTATGTAAAGCCAAAGCGAAGTAGTCTCATTATTCTCAGCTTCAGAAACCAAGGTTCAAGTAGGATTCTTCAGCATTAACCACCTGAAAAGAGGCTCCCTACAAAACACACAGTCATGCTCTCACTTTAGATAAAATCTAGTTCATTAATCTGCATAGGATAGCCTAGCAGAATTGAGGCAAAATAATACAAAAAGCTAAGATCATTATGCCTACTTTCAGGTCTTTAACATAATTTGCTTAATAAAAACTTGTTTTCCATTGTTTACTGAAAATACATTAACGTAATTTAAGTACCAAATTCAGCACCTGATAAATTACTCGAATCCTAGCTCTAAATAAATAAAACAAGTGTTCAGAATCTTAGAAAATGAAAGGTTCCATCAGGACTGACAAATGTTTTAATAACACATGAATTTTTATGCCATTGGTGATATAACTAGAAACCAAAAAGTGTATTAAATATGAACAACGTATAGAAATATCATAGTTTATCATTTTGCTTTTTTATTTCTGCATACCCAAATGAACATATGAAATTTTAGTTTGAAAACATCTCATTCATTATTCAAATCTTATTTAAAATAACTGCTCAAACCAAGAAAAGAAATTTTCACGACTTTCTCACATAGTGATAGAGAAATGATAACTTGGAATCATTTATCATTTAGGTTGCTTTTCAGGAACAATGGAACTCAAAGGCATGAGCTGAGGTAGCCAAGAATCTTGAATATTAAGAGACTCACAACACACTGAGTGATTTGATATCTCACTGTTGCCCCTCATTCTGAAAAAGCATTCTTTTTCTGGAAATCTACAGTCTAGAATTCTTCAAATTATGGGTTAACTTCAAGGCAGAACTGGTTAAAAAAACAAAAAACAAAAAAAGTGAAGACCTTTGAGAAGCCTTGTATGTTTAGAAATTCATCAGGAATCACAAAAGCATTAGTGTCACAGTTGGGATTACTTGGTTCTGTAACTAGCTGAAAAAGAGGTTCAGGTACCATCCGTAAAGTAACAGTTAAAGTAAAAAATGTTTAAAGATTAGAAAAAAGCAACACAAAGTGAAATAGACGAGAAGGTGGAACCTAAAAAGAATGATAGCAAAACGGTTCCACAATGCACATTTTATAAGGAAGGAGACAATCATTTGAGTTCATAACAATAACCATCATCAGTTCAGACCTTTGCCTTCAAAGAAATCATCATCATGTTAAAGAGATACTCAGACTACTGGGGAGTCTAAGTATGTGGGGAGCAAGAGGAACCCCAAAACGTCAACTCTGGGACCACACAATCTACCCCAGGCAAGCACTGCCCTATCCCGAGAACACCGTAATGGTTGACATTTAGGATAGTCTTGATTCGAAAGCAATTTAAATTTTGATTGTTTCCTTTTGACAAGGAAAAATGAATAATTAGATAGCTTACAAATGTTTCTATCAAAAGAAGTTAAATGATGGCTTTCCATGAAAAGAAATCAAGTCCTAAATAATCCAGGAATATCTGTATTGTAATGTGGTCTGTCCTTAGACTGAGATATCCTGCAAATCAGAATCTGTATTTCTTGAGTCCTTGAGATACCTGCTCTTAATGGGAAATGCAGGAGGAGAGGGAGTATACCTCTCTTTCTCTCTCTCTCTCTCTCTCTCTTTCTCTGTCACACACACACACACACACACACACACACACACACACACCCCTTCCTGAATCAATGAATTGTTTATTAATAACAAAAGCTCTATTATTTCACTTGTTTCATGGGTTTTTTCTTTTTTTCAATATCTTATTTATTTAACATTTGCCTGGATTGTGAGACCATTAGGAATTTTTTCTCAAAGTGGAATTTTGCTCTTATTATTTGGGGCAACTGTCTATCCCCATTATTTTATGATTAGGAGAAGAAATATGTTAGAAGATGAACAAATTATATTTTAATATTAAGATCAGTATACATAAGGTTCCATATATCTATTTATAAAATACTGAAAAGAGTTCTTCAACTTATTAGTATGTTTTGTATTCTCTTAAAGGGAGCTTGGAAGTCATTTTTTTGTTTGTTTTTCTGTTAGATGGATTCACATCTTGCATAGTTATTAGAAATTTTTTAGAGAGGTGTCAATAGCAGTGAACAAATACGGGGAAAATATTAATTATTTTTATATTTTCAAGAATAAGGCAACTCAGGCAAACAAAAATTATATGAAAACAAATTAATGGTTACCTCTCATAATGCTATGTTTAAAATGTTTTGCCCATGTATTTATGCTTATCAGAGTTATATTAAGTAGCCTTTCTAATTATTTAAAATATGGCTTAATTTAAAGTTTCTAAACATAGACAAAATAAATTATTTAATTTTTATTAATTTGCACTTTAATTTACCAAATAATTCTCTTTTTCAGTCACAGGTCTATGTGGTTTGTTTGGACACTGACGTTTTGGGGGTTTTGTTTCCCCCACTAACAACATCCAGGCTTTTATTTGTCTTTAGGTAAGCACTAGTCTTCAGACAGATACCACTTTAAATAGATTCACAAAAAATATTTTACTTTAATATTATGTCCAAAAAATATATTTTGCAGGGCATCTCACACATCAGCTATTTGAATATCAGGTCAGAATTCAGATAATATTTATTTCTCTCATTGGTACCAGTAGACGTGGTTCCCATTTCTTTCCATTTTCTTAAGGCTCAAGCTGCTATGAGAATTGTAACTTTGGTGCAATTTCCATAAACCAATTAGCTACAAACCTTTATCTGTTCACAAGAATGAGCAGGAGCGCCGAAGTGGAGGGAAGAGACACCCACACGTGGAGAAGGATGGAAGAGGGTTAACAGGCAGGCAGATTTGTAGGCACAGAATGATCTGCGCTCACCCTTAATGAGCAGAATCAGGCAGCTTTAATTCATGTTTGGGGGGGGGGTTGTCTTCCAAACCACAAAAGGGAATACAGGACCCTGTTTAGGGGAGGGTTAGATTAGTCCTCTCTGGTCAAAGGGAACAATGTGGACATGTTAGTTGATCAGAAAGATGTTTTCACACTGTTTCTCATAGATGGTCCCCGGAGACAACTTTCTCTCTCTCTCTCTCTCTCTCTCTCTCTCTGTCTGTCTCTCTTTTTTTAATTACCAAGCATGACATTCATGGTTATTTCTTCTTTCCACCCAGTTGACTACAAAGGGGCCAGCTCTTCAGCCCCTTGTTGGCCAGGCCTGGGGGAGGAAGTGACAGAAGGCTGGCCTTATTTACCTTAGCGGCTTCCCGTGTAATCTGGTTAATCTTGTGGCTAATGGGAGGACACCATGGGTCCCCACACACTGTGCTCCTCAATGAGGGCTCATTCATATTTAATACAATAGAGTGTTTAAGTCATTCCACGCTTTGTGGAGAAGATTGGCTTTCTTTGTGTGCCTTCTCCTGAGAAGCCTTCCCAGCTCGTCCTCTTTCAGACAGGCATATGTTCCAGCTTCTGCCTGCTGCAGCTGCACAAGGACAGAGCAGGCTTCTTTTCTCTCTCTCTTTTTTTTAAGTCAATGAATTGATGACTGCAGTGTGAAATGTGGGTTGAAATGGTCCCCTCCTCCCCCGCCCCGCCCCAAGGATGCATAGATTAGCCTTTTGCTATTCTAATATCTCACAACAAGACATCTCAAGAGGAAGCAGGGCTCGTGTTCCTCAAGTGTGCCATTGTGAGGACAACAATCTGTTGAGCACAAAAGAAAAATAAATAAATAAAAGCAGGTGACATGTTGACCTTGTTCCTTTAATATTTTCTGTGTATGGTGCACCCGAAGCAGGGCTCTGGAGAAAAGAATAAAGCGGGGTGCTTGCGTGGTGGGAAACGTTCTTACTCCATCCAGAGTGTTTAAACAATCCTATTGGAAAGAGAATCCCATCAAAACATGGCCACTTGGTCCTTGGATTTGATTTTAGGGAGAGGAAAAAAAATGAGGTCTCATTAGTCCTACTGGGATACATAACGGATACACAGATTCTCTCACACCACACCATTCTCTCATAAACTGGCAGTTTTGAGAATAATGGAAGTTAATGACTTTTTATTTCTAAAGTACAGATGGTAATGCTCTTAATTCTTTTTTTTTTTTTTTTCAATTTTGGTTCAAATTTTAAAGTAACTGAAATACTATCAATCTCTGCCTTCAATCTGCTAACAATCACTGCAGTGATACTGATTAAGAAAAATCACTCATATTTCTATCGTAGACTAATTTAGTCCCTAGTTTGATAATAAAGTCTGACTTTCAAAGGCAAAAGATGAATTTTACCATGCTTACTCCCAAATCTTGTGAAGTTCCCAAAGACTTAGAGTTCTGAAATCGTTCATAAACTGTTATGTATCTGAAGTCCTCCAGCTATAAGATTTTGATTTAGCAAAGTTTTTTAAAGTAGGGAGGGCCAAGTTGAAGAGTGTTTCTGTTTAGAACAGCAACAAGAATCCTGAGTTAATGAGCTTAACATTTGCAGCTGCAGTGGTTTAGATCCAAACAAACAAATAATGTAATCTGCTAAAGTGATAACATAAAGTAATAGTAACAACCATATACATATGGATAAGCCTCGATCCCAGATTAATGAAAGGTGAAAAATTATTGACTACTAGACTATGTAACCAAAGAAGATAATGATATTAATTTTTAAAGTGATATAGAGTTTCTCTGGTCTACAACCAGGTTGATGTGATGCAGCCCAAAGCAAAGGATAGACTGGCTGATTGATATACATTCTGCCACTCAGGCAAGGAAAAATGGTGCCTGTGGTCCACACAGTTTTATGTGTACCTGGGCTCGTCTCATACGAATTCATTTTTTATCTTGCCGGTGTTGGAAAATAAATTGCTTAAAACATTAAGGAGTGCGTTTGTATTGGTCATTAAAAGGATAACCTTTACAAACTAGCAAATGCTGCAAAAGGGTTTTACAGTTGCTTTGGCTGAGCCAGTAAACCACATTTGGAAAGTGCTTGTGTTTTCTACTTATATAGCACCCTGTTGCCACTTAAAGTCTGCGTATGATGTAATGTACAAAATACAGCCACTTTTATTTTGTGTAATGTGCATAAACAAAACTAGGCTAAGTGGCAAAAAAGAAAGCTTGATGTTTACTCTGCATTTCCTTACAATATGATTTTTATGTAAGTGATTATGAAAAAAAACTATTTAAAAATCAAATGTGAGAGGTTAAAATTAAGAAAGTATGCTTCCAGATGTAATTTATCAAAAAGTAAAAAAGCTTGGAGTAGGTATTGACCCAAAAAAAATTATCTACAAATATCAGAAAAGGAAAATGGAGAAAGGAAGGAAATTCAATCAGAACAGTCTTCAATCTCTTAACTTCATTTACTCAAAAATAAGAAACCAAAGTGAACCAAAACCTTAATTAAAGTTTACTTTTGCAAGCCTCTGCTCACCCCTGCATTACCTCCACCTCCCCAGCTGAGAGGTTTCATCTCCTTACACACTACTTCATTAGAGCCTAACAATCCATTACCCACTTCCTAATCCTCCACTGCTCCAAGGAGTCAGGTTATTAGAGGCCTTGAAGGGTCCTGTCATTGTGATGGAGGTATGAATTGATCACTAAGATGACAACTGGTGACAAGTGCTGTTTATTAGACTGCTACTTTGCCTCTTAATTATAACTGATTAGCTTGCCCGTTGGAGGGGGAAACAGAAGAATTAACTGCTTTTGTTCCTGTCATCTACTACATTACTTTATTGCTTTGATTTCCCTTTCAATGTGACATTTTCTTTATCAAGATCACAATAAGAATCCAAAGTTTTCCAAAATGAAAACTTTTATTAATATTTGTTTCCAAAACATTTCATCTTAACTATAAATTTGTTCACATGCCCTCAATTTAGTTATTAACTGGGATTTATTTGCAGATTTATTTTTCTCAATCTTAGTTCCAAGGAGGAGAGTATAGTTTGGGGATGGGCAATCATATTATCTGTACTTGGGTTGTTTTCTACTGAAAGAGGAGAAAATTGTAAGTTCTGTGGTCTTTCATTCTCTCATAATATTTTAAGAAATAATAGTATACCTGTGAAATAATTACAATTTATATTCATTCAATTATACCTGAGGTTAGCATGGGACACATGAGTTACTGAACCCAGCCCCTAAATCTGTAATTTGCACGAGGAGGAGTTTTAAATATTGAAAGGTTTTGTTTATAAAACAGAATCCATCCTAATTAAGTGACTTTTATCTTTTTTCTCACTGAACTTCTTGATTCTCAAAGTTTTCTTTGAACTGTAGTTTTAGCCCTTCTCATATTAATCAAGTCCTGAAAGAAACTATTCTTTCAGCACTCAACAATCTCAGAATTTGCCATAGCCAATTGGAATAGTTACTTGCTTTGAAACAGCACTACTCTAGCCAGGTTCTGGTTTAGTAGTTAAATATCATTTTTTTTGTTGAGAGCTAAACGTCTCAATTTTTCATTTATAGCAAATGTTAACAATCCTAATTTTTAAAATTTGCATATTTCAAATATACAGGTAAGTATAGCAGACATATCAGTGGGAACTCAAATACTCTAGATCTTTTTTCCTTTATTTTAGAAGTAAAGAACAATAGGCAAAAATAATAATAATAATTCTAGATTCCTCCTCCCTTTGTATTCACTTACTCTTATTTTAAGCTCAAATCAAAAAAATTAAAAAAGGAGAATTGTGGCCTGAAGGAGAGTGGAGAGAGCTCTTTTCATGACCAGAATCAAGGAGGAAAGCTTGCCTGGTCATTCTCTGTCCACCATGAGATCCTTGAAATAGTAGAATCTCTTTTGAATATAAAAATTTATTCTGCACAGATCAAAATGGTGAGGGGAGCTGATCTATTTCAACAAGCAACATTTTAAAAATTCATGACAATTTTTGAAATGATTTTTATAACAAATTTTATGAAATCATCAGATATTAAAGCTGAAAGAGCATTGAAATCAGATGAATCCTTCAGAGACACAAGTCTTAAAAATTAAGAAATATAAAATCTCACAGAGAGCCAGTATGAGTCACAGACAAGTGGTTTTGATCTTTATGTTTTCCTTATCATTATTCCATTTTATTATCATAACACTTCAAAGTTTTTAAAACAGAAAAACCAATCCATTGCTTAGTTTCCAATCAAAAAATTATTAAATTATAAAGTTATATATAACATAGTAGTATTTATGTCAGTTTTTAAAATACTAAACTAACTGTAGTTCCAATCAATGTAATCAAACTAATGATTACTGAGACAGTATAAAGGGACAATTAAAGTGAATTCTCATGTCTGGTTGTCTCATTTATATTCTGGCTTGACCACTTACTAACTTATGTTACAGTTTTGTGACCTGTAAAACAGAAAAACTGGTAGCTATTTCCTCATATTGCTGTATAAAAGAAATAATATGTTTAAGGCAATTAGATGAGAGCCTAATATACCTCCACCTAATATTATACTTAATGATAAAGAAATAATAGCTTTTCTCCGGAGATCAGGACTAGGACAGAGACGTCCCCTCTCACCACTTCTATTCAATGGTACACTGTTACCAGAAGGGAATCCAGAGGTGTCTGTGGCAACTTGGTTCCTGCCTCCTCGGATGAAAGAGTTCAGGTGAGGGGCAGAAGTCGTTTTGAGGCAGAGGGAGAAACTAAAGCAAGTTTTAGAACAGGAATGAAACTATTAAAGAGCTTTAGGCAGGAACAAAAGGAAGCGAAGTACACTTGGAAGAGGGCCAAGCATGCCACTTGAGAGATCCAAGTGCTCCGTCTGACCCTTGACTTGGGGTTTTATACACTGGCATTGCTCCAGGATTTGTATTTCTTCTCTTCTGATTCTGTTCTTGGAGCAGGCTGTCCTGGCACAGTGGCCTGCCAGCTCTTGGGCGGGGACACACACAGTGTGTGTTTACTGAAGTTGTTCACATACTCCACTTCCCGGTGTTCTTAGAGGAAGGTCATACACTTGTTAAACGCCACCATTTTACCTCTTAGTGAACATGCATGAGCCTGCTCACCCAACTCCCGAGACCTTATGGGGAAGCTATTGATCACCAGCTTGCCATGTTTTCTATCTATCTACTGGGAGACTGCCATTCCCTGGTCTGGCTACAGTTGATTGTTGTTTTAGACAGTTAACAATCACTTGACCATCACCTGATGGTGACCTGACATTTCTGGGAGGGTTCCTTGCCTTTTCTCCTCACGTCAGCCTAACTACTCACTCTGAAAGTACTGGAAGTTCTAGTCAAGCCAATTAGTGAATAAAAAGAAATCAAAGACATTGATATTAGAAAGAAATAAAACAATTCCATTCACAATAGCAATCAAAAGAATAACATAGTAAGAATTCAATTTAATTAAATAAGCGCAAGACATATATGCTAAAGACTACAAAATATTGTTAAGAGAAATTACAGAAAATCTAAATAAAAATGGAATGAAATCCTTTGTTCATGGATTGGAAAACTTAACACTGGTAACACGGTAATACCCCCAAAATTATTCTACAGATTCAACACCAGCCCATCAGTACTTGCATCTTTTGTATTAATTGAAAAGTTGATTCTAAAATTCATATAAAAATGCAAAAGACTTAAAGTAGCCAAAACCAGCTTTTAAAAGAATAACAAAGTTAAAGAAGTTACATTTCCCACATTCAAAACTTACTATAAAGCTGTAGTAATCAATGTGGTGTTAGAAAAAGAATGGAAATATCTATCAATGAAATATAATTGAGATTCTAGAAATAAATCCTGACATTTATTGTCAATTGATTTTCAGCAGATACTAAGACCATTCAAAGAATAAATAATTACAGTTTTCAACAATATTACTGGAACAATTTGATGTTCATATGCAAATAAACTTTGATCCTTAATTCAACCACACAAATAGTTAAGTCAAAATGAATTATATCAGATCTTAATAATAAGACTCCTAGAGGAAAACACAAAAACGTTCATGTGCTTGGGTTAGGCAAAGTGTTGTTAGACATGACACAAAAATAAGAGAAATTTTTTAAAGACTGCTTGGACTTTATTAAAATTCAAACCTTTCTTTGCTACAAAGGTCAAAATTATGAAAACTTAAAAACAAGCTATAGATTGAGAGAACACATTTGCAAAACATTTACACAATAAGAACCTATATCCAGAATATGTAAAGAATTATTTCAACTAACAAGAAAACAGATGATTTCATTTTAAAAATGGAAAAATAATTAGAAAAGACATTTATCCAAAATATATGCAAATGGTCAATAAGCACATGTAAAGATGCTAAACATCATTAGTCACGGGGAAATGAGCAAAGCTACAATGAGGTACCACTTCATACGCACTAGGATAACGATAATCAAAAAAAACATTAACAAGTATTGGCAAGAATGTAGAGAAATCAGAACTCTCCTACGTTGGTAGTGAGAATCGAAAATGGCGCAGCCACTTTAGAAAACAGGTTGGCAGTTTCTAAAAAGGTTAAAATGAGTTACTGCATAATGCAGCAGTTCTTCTTAGCTACCTATTCAAAAATGGAGAGAAAGCACATCTACACCAAGACATGACTGTTCTTGGTAGCACTGTTTATAATATCCAACGAGTATAAGCAATCCGATATCCATCAACTGATAGATGGCGAAACGAGCATAGTACAGCCACCCAAAGGCCTACTACTTTTCGATACAAAGAATGAGGTAAATAATAGAAAGATAATCGAGTTTGAAATAAATTTAGATGGATATGTTTATTTAGACATATATAGATATATACAGGTGTATGCAGATGACAGACGTAGACACATATATCACTTACCATTATCCAGGCACGCTCAATAAACCTCGGAGAACAGGGCCCCGATATCTATGTTTAAGAGAGCCCCCTAGTTTCTTCTTATGCTCAGCCAAATCTGAAAGGCCCTGAACTTGATGATTTCCTAGGTCCCTTCTATTCTTAACTTCTGACCTTTTGTTTTATTAATATTTTTAAACAAAACTGTTTTTAGATGGGACTTGTAAAAGACATGGCCTCTCCTTGACTTCTTTTCCTGTTCTCAGCCTGTTTCTCCGAGAGTCCCACCAACAGGGTGGCATATAAAACAAATTCACTAGGTGACCCTCACACTCCAAATTCCACTCCTTTCTCTTTTGCTGATCCAGGGGTCCTTTTCTAAGCCCTTCTCCTTATTTAAATCACAATGACGGCCCTTTACGTTATCCTCCTGCTTGCATAATTAACAGACTGCGGCCGTACAAAGGGCTGACACTGGCATTCTACTGTAGTATCCTATAGAACACACATGTAACTCCACTTTTGCTTCATTAAACTGCTTGCCAATCAGATTACAACTTTTGCTTCTAGGCTTTTGAAGCCTGCCAAGCTCTTCTGAATCCATTTTCTCTGATGTGCTAGAACCAATTGCAACTCAGGTGGCTGGACAGCCAGTGGATGCTGACTTTTATTCTGAAGACTCATAAACTAGGTCTATATTCTTGATTGTATACATTCACCAATAAGGGGTGTGCATAATAGTGAACATTCACAGGTAATCCCAAAGTCTCCTGCTAATTCAGAATTGTAAACTTCCTGCTCACCAAACCAGCATGGCTAATTTGCATATAATCCCTTATAATCACTTTCTTAACTCTTGCCTTCCCTCTAGTGTGGTGGAGGTGCTAATGAGCAGAGAAATGAGTTAGAGACAGAAAGTCCAAGGCATCAAGAAACAAGATAATTAGTCCCTAAATAATGAAAATGGGGAAGGGTTTACACTTCCATATTCTCTCTTTTTTACTTCTGTTTTACATCTCATTTAAGACAGCAAAAGTACTGAACTACATTTAACAAATATTCACTCAGCAACTACCCTTGTTCAGAACTGTGCTCAGTGCTGACCAGTTACACAGGGAAATTAAACATATTGCATTCTGTACCCTAAAGGGCTAGTCAATCTAGAATACAGAATAAGACTCAAAAACTGACGTTTCTAATCTAAAATATAATGTGAGCACTTCTCAGTTCCTTACTGCCTAAATTTCTTTGCTTGAGTTTAACAAATTGATTTATATAAGCACATCTCCCCAACAAATGTTTGCAATCTAAGTGTGTCAATGCACAGTAATGTTCTCAGTGGTAGAGCCAATATAGAATGGTTCCATTTACAGCTTTTGTTCATGGTGCAGTCTTGTATGCTGTATTAACAGAGACTGGAAAACATCAGGCATAATAATTCTGTCTTTAGAAAGCTGGACAAACTTGGGATCTCTAAAAATGATGGTTAGTAGTTTCCCCTTGGGTCTGCTCACTTACATAGAACCAGAATTGCCAAACTCAGAAGTATGGCTCCAAGTTTTGAGCAAGTTCTAAGTGTATTTCTGCTACAATGCATGGGCATACTGTTACTATTATTAACATCATACGATAGAGACTAAATTGTAAAAAAAAAACAAACTCAACATCAACAGTAATAATCAAAAACAAAGATTGTGAGTTTTCATGAAGGAATTCTACCATTTGAATATATCAGAAAGGGAAAAGAACACAACCAGTATTTCTACTCTTATAACACAGTATTCATGGAAAAACAAGCAAATTGTTTATTAAACATATGTGCTTTTAAAGTTGTCATAAGACATTTTTATACTACAGTAGTGATTGAACTTAAATTATTAACTCATATTTATTACTTTAAATTAATCTCCTCTAAAATGCCAACAAAAATCTCAGTATTCAAAAACGTGCAACAATGCCAAAAAATGGACAACTTCAGGAAAAAGACACACATTAAAGATACATATGTGAGTGACTATCTTAAAACCAGTTTTAAAATAAAGCAAATATAATAGCTTGTCCCCATCCTACAGCTGGCTTGTAAGGACCCTTAATCAAGCTAGACCTTGACTCCATAAAACACATCAATTACCATGGGTGTCTTCTTGTTGTCTTGGATTTATAAGGGTGTCCTTCTACCAATAATGTTCTTGGATTATTCACTAAAATGAAAAATAAGATCTTTACTCAGATCAGGAGTTTTGATGCAGCTTCAGCTGGAGTCCATTACCAAGTTATTATTATTATTTTTTATTTGTACTTCATTCTGGGAACCCTACTGTGCTCCTACTTTTACTATTCAACTGTATGTATCTTTGCTTATTTCTGAGACCAGGAGTGATGTATCAAACTTAGCGTCCTCTTTAGTGGAGAGTTTCATTTCACGGTAAGTACATGGACTAGAGTCCTTCATGCCCTTTGGGCTTCACAGTGACTCTGGGGAGACATTTAAAGTGTGAAAAGCAAACCTTGTTCACTTTACCTGGACAAAATGCAAATGGCTTTATGGAGAGTAGCAAAGAACATTGTCCTATATTGAGGAAACAGGCACTATTTTAAGTTATAGGTAAAATAAGATTTCCCAGGAAATGTGTAATTAAAAACAAAAAAGGCTGAGTTTGGAACACATATTTTTAAGATCATGGTGAAAGCCCATGTAGGTGTAGCTAGAAATATACGAACAACCAGAAGAAAACTGTCAGTGGAAGAAAGGGTGACCAGCAGGTTCCAAAACTCTGTCTCTAGCAAGTCCCAGAGAGTAGTTGTATGTATGAAAGATGAATTAAGTTGCATATGTAATGTGAATAGAGAATTAAATATACACATTAAGTAATCAATTAAATAAATACATCACGCAAAAAAAATCTAAAATCAGAAAAATAGTCTTTATAGCATTCATTTCCCATCGCATGTCATGTGTACCATACATTCTACTTGAACTATAGCTCTGTAGTCTGGTAGAGCTTCTCTTTGCCTGTGTTTAATTATTGAGAGCTCTCATTTACAAATCTCTGTTTTATTTCCCACAATAAAAGAAGTGCAATAATTTAACTATGCAGTTATTCAACTCCTTTGGGAAAAAAAACTATGGGAGTTTGCTTAAATTTTAAACAAGATAGTAACATGGGAGCATTAGTGTTTATATTTTTATATCCACATTCTACTTATTTCAAATTATTCTTTTCCCCTTGCTCTCTGCCCTTGTCCTTTAATTATTTAAGATGTACTATTTTCCATGGAAAAGCAAGATGGTCCAAAATTACTAAGATTGAATATTTTCCCTTAAGCCTTCATTATAGTATTCAGGAGAAGAGAGTAAAGGTGCCAACTATTAAACTGCTGCTTTCTAGAGAACTTGCGTGAAGATTTTACATTTCTTTACTCTCTATCTCAGTGGCACTGACAATTGCAACTTCAATGAGACCAATGTAAACATACATAAAGGCTTTTTCTTATGGAAGTCATCAGTCACAAATTAATACAAGCATCAATGAACTTGTATAAAAATTGAAATAGGAAAAATACATAAAGGGATCAGCTGTTATTGTGCCTAAGCCAGGATAAACAGTGAAATGAAATGACTAAATGATGAAAAACAGATACACTGAAATACACTATAGAGACAGTAACTGTCTATCTTAGGAATTTCATGGGTCTGAAGTAATTCTGTATTAAACGGACATTTTAACTATGGAAGGTGGACTTTGTTTGTTTGTTTGTTTGTTTTTTAACAATGAAACAAAGACAGAACTGTTAGTACTTGACTATTTTTTTTCCCATAGCCCATGGGTACTTATTTTAATGACCCAAGGAAGTAACAAGAGGCTTGTTCACACATTAAAATGACCTGGGTTCATTAACTTTTACTTTGACAACCATCAAAAATGAGTCTTTGTTTAAATAATTAAAGGCACTTAGAATCCAGCATTGTAATTTCTTTAAATATTGTAGGACCCAGTGACTGCATTGATACTGATGAGTTGAGCTCATTGAAGTTGGAATAAATCAGTTTTCAACACATGCATTCACTGGTCTAATACTACTCAATTCCTTTACAACATTATGTTTATTATCTGCTCCTCATGAACTGCTAAATTTAAGAAAAAGCCTACTGTGCCCAACATTTGATAATGAAGAAAGAAGTAGCCCTAATAAACATTTCAGAAAGCTAATATGATGCTTGCACCAGAGGCCACTTGTTAAAGAAACTAGGAGAGAAAAATCAGACTTGTCTTCTCTAAAAATATCTGTGAAGTAGGATAGGAAAGTCTTTGTTGATCTTTGGATGGTAACCTCAGCAACTATGATAACTAATAAGATAATATTGTCACTGTGTGTTTGCCTGGTTACATAGTGAAAGCAGAATTATTAGAAGTATATGTAAAAAGTAAAGTAGCTATAACCATCCTCTTAAAATACGTGTCCTTTGGTTACCAAAATAGTATGGTACTGGTGCATAAACAGGCACATAAACCAGTGGAACAGAATAGAGAACTCACAAATAAAACTGCACATCTATAACCATCTGATCTTCCACAAACCCAACGAAAGCAGGTAATGGGGAAAGGATTCCCTATTCAATAAATGGTGCTGGGAAAACAGGCCAGCCATATGCAGAAAATTGAAACTGGGTCTCTTCCTTACACCTTATACAAAAATTAACTCAAGATGTTTTAAAGACTTAAATGTAAAACTCAAAACTATTAAAACCCTAGAAGAAAATCTAGGCAATGCTATTTATGACATAGCCATGGGCAAAGTCTTTATGATGAAATTGCCAAAAGCAATTGCTACGTAAGCAAAACTTGACAAATGGGATCTAACTGAGCTAAAGAGCTTCTGCACAGCAAATGAAACTGTCATCAGAGTGAACAGACAACCTACAGAATGGGAGAAAAATTTTGTAATCTATCTATCTGACAAAGGTCTAACATCTAGAATCTACAAAGAACTTAAGAAAATTTACAAGAAAAAAACAAGCAACCCCATTAAAAAGTGGACAAAGGATATGAACAGATACTTCTCAAAAAAAAAAAAAAAGACACACATACGGCCAACAAACACATGAAAAATAGCTCAACATCAGTGACCATTAGAGTAATGCAAATCAGTCACAATGATATACCATCTTGCACCAGTCAGAATGGTGATTATTAAAAATCAGGGAACAACAGATGCTGGTGAGGTTGCTGAGAATTAGGAATCCTTTTACGCTGTTGGTGGGAGTGTAAACTAGTTCAACCATTGTGGAAGGTAGTGTGTCGATTCCTCAAAGATTGAGAACCAGAAATACCATTTGACTCAGTAATCCCATTACTGTGTATCTACCTAAATTAATATAAATCGTTCTATTATAACGATATATGCACGGGTATGTTCATTGCAGCACTCTTCACAATAGCAAAGACATGGAATCAATCAAAATGCCCAATGATAGAATGGATAAAGAAAATGTGGTACTTATACCCCATGGAATACTATGCAGCCATAAAAAGGAATGAGTTCATGTCCTTTGCAGGGAGATGGATGAAGCTGGAAGCCATCATCTTCAGTAGACTAATGCAGGAACAGAAAACCAAACACTGCATGTTCTCACATATAAGTGGATGCTGAACAGTGAGAACACATGGACATGGGAGGGGAACAACATTTACTGGGGCCTGTTGGGGAAGGGTGGGGGTGGGAGAATGTTAGAGAAAAGAGCTGATGCATGTGGGCTTAATACCTGCGTGATGGGTTGATAGGTGGGGTAGACCACATGGTACACGTTTACCTATATAACAAACCTGCACATCATGCACATGTATCCTGGAACTTAATTTTTTTTAATTAAAAAAAAAATTTTTTTTTTTTTTGGCTGGGTACGGTGGCTCAAGCCTGTAATCCCAGCACTTTGGGAGGCCGAGGTGGGTGGATCACGAGGTCAAGAGATCGAGACCATCCTGGTCAACATGGTGAAACCCCGTCTCTACTAAAAATACAAAAAATTAGCTGGGCATGGTGGCGTGTGCCTGTAATCCCGGCTACTCAGGAGGCTGAGGCAGGAGAATTGCCTGAACCCAGGAGGCGGAGGTTGCAGTGAGCCGAGATCGCGCCATTGCACTCCAGCCTGGGTAACAAGAGCGAAACTCCGTCTCAAAAAAAAAAAGTGTCCTTGAATTTACTTTATCATGGTTCTCAAACTGTGGGATTAAACTTTGAGGTAATGCATGGAGGAAATGTAAATACATTAAAAGGAATGTGGCCAGGAGTGGTGGCTAAAGCCTGTAATCCCAGCACTTTGGGAGGCTGTGGCAGGAGGAACCCTTGGTCCCAGGAATTTGAGATCAGCCTGGGCAAGAGTGCAAGATCTCCGACTCCTAAAAAAAATTTAAATAAATAAGTAAATAATAGAAACATAATCATAGAATCTAGACTAGCTTATTGCAAAACTCGTTTTTAAAACTTTAATAAAACCCATCCATGTGTTATAGAATTTCTTGAGCCAGTATCTTGCCCCAATTTTCCTCTTACCACTTGTTTTCTCTTTTGCTGAAGTCCTTATGTTGCATCTACCATTATTAATCTTATTTAAAGTGTATTCTCGCCTTTCATCACTACATTTAAATTACACTAATTTTGACATTTACATATCAAATTTCAGAAAAAAAGATCGATTTTTTCAGCAAATAATTCCATTGTATTTCCAATGTCTAAATTTCAGATAAGATTCTATTAATTTTTGAGAAGAAATATAAGTTTACTCACACCTTGGAATATCTTGATTGCTGGAAACCTTCAGGAAGGTGTTTTTTAGAAGTGTTCTTTAGCACATAAACAACAATAGAACTTTAGACAATGACCCTCCAGCCTGACACAACTCTCTTTAATTATCCATATTGCCTTTTTGTTCCCATCCTCCCCTCATTCATAACTATAAATCTACATGCTGATTTTTAATCTGAAAGTTTATCCTGGTTTTTCTATGTCACTACATAGACTTTGTAGTAACATTTAACGAACATCTGTTTAATATTATTGCAATATATAATATTATCGGGTTTTCTGGAGACAGACACTGAGTTTGGAGTGCAAGATGTGGGTTCGATATTAACACCTGTAACGGGAAGAGAGGGGACAGGGCTGCATGCAGGGAAAGCTAAACAGTGAAGGGGCATAATAGCATGTCTGCCAACTCTGCAAGGAGCTCTGGAGTGAGTGCTGGCTGTGCAAATGCCCCATAGTGGGCCCAAATGGTTGGGCCTTTGCACTGTCACTCTGCATAGTCATCTGATTTGGGCTGCTCTGGGCAGGTCATGATCTCAGGAAAGTGGGTTCTTTGCAGCTGAAGCTGACCATGAATGAACTGTCACTGGAGACTGCCTACTGTTCACACTCCCTGAAGGTGGGCAGTAGATCCTCATGTCCACCACACTCATCCATCTTTGATTGCTTATGACAGAAACGAAAGTCAGGCTGGCTGAAATTCTACTGAAGATCCAGGTACAGCTAGACGCACGTGCTCAATGGACACTGGGAGGAATCTGTATTTCCTTTTCATTTCTGTGTCGACTTTGTTCTTGGGTAGGCTCTTACAAATATGGCTACCAACAGCCAGAGCTGACAGAGCACACTGCTATTTTAAAGTTTTCAGCAAATTTCAAGAGATTGACATTGATGCAGCAAAGGGTCTGCCCTAGGAATTTAGGGACATGAACAGAAAGCCGTTAACTCTGATTATTCATTGAAAGATTGAGATGCTGTTGCTCAAAGAAGACAGAAGGGATGTCGGACAGGCAAAAACTGTAATAGTTTACTTTCCTTGACATTCATACAGCTAAGGGGTAAGCAGCTGAGTTAAGCTAAAACAATCAATTCTTACTTCCTAAAATTAGAAACTAGGCAGAGATACTGTCACCCAGTGCTGTTAGAACTGAATTATCTGAAGGTAGCCTCTTAAAGGAGTTTTATTTCTGTAATTATTTTCAAATCAATTTTACCATCTGGCTTTACATTTTTAGAACCTTGGTCAAGCTCTTTATCTAAAAAATGTGAATATTAATGGGACATTGAAATAGAGATGTTTTTAAACTTGAAAGATTATGTGTGTGTGTGTGTGTGTGTGTGTGTGTGTGTGTGTGTATGTATATGAGCACAAATCCTGACATTTTATAAGGGATCAGTGATGTAAACTGTTGTTATTACTAATAGCAGGAATACTAGTAGTAGTATAGAACATCTATTAATCAAAGAGCTATCATGGTCTAAATAGCATGGGAGACACTATGTAAATTACAAACACAAATCAAACATAAGTCTTATGATTAAGGAGATTCCAGTCTGGTGAAAGGAATAATTAGTATGTTAATTACATACAGTATGTTTTACAGTTCGTTTGGAAAAATAGACTGAGTATCTGGCCCCATAGTGGTAATTTTGCATTATATTATTGCATATTAATAAATCAGATGATTTTATATATATATATATATATACACATACACATATGTATACATATAATGTATGTGTGTTTGTGAAAGGCCAAGATAAAGAGGGGAAACTATTTTAAACCATTTGAATAGCTTCTAAAATTTACATATGTTTGTATAATACAAACCATAGCTGAATTTGGTATGCCAACTTCCTGAACAAAAAAAAATCAAAATATGTTCATCACAGTAGGAAACGATATGGCTTCTACATACAATTTTAGCAACTAGTTAGTATCTGTTCTTAGTTTAATAATTACTTTAAAGTGTCAAAATTTTAATTCACAAGATTAAACAGAAGACAATTCTTAATCTTAAAGTGTCTATTTTTAACTCACTGGTGCTTTAAATATATTGGGTTTTTCCCTTTAATGTAAATAGGGTGCTTTACTGCCAAGATATGGCCAAATTAGAACTTTGTTGAAACTTCCCCAGGGCGGGGATTATATCAAGTTCATCTGTGTATGTTTGACAGTGCCTACTATGTAAAATATCTTCTATTTGTGTCTTTTTTAAATGAAGCAACAAGTGCCTGTCAAGGTCATTAGGAGCACCAGGTATTCTCCCTGACCCAGGACTTTTCTTTTCGTTCTTTTTTTTTTTTTTTTTTTTTTTTTTTTTTGAGATGGAGTTTAACCCTTGTTGTGCAGGCTGGAATGCAATGGCGTGGTCTTGCTCACTGAAACCTCTGCCTCCCAGTTTCACGTGATTGTCCTGCCTCAGCCTTCCTGGTAGCTGGGATTACAGGCACCCGCCACTACGCCCAACTAATTTTTGTATTTTTAGTAGAGACGGTGTTTCACCATATTGGCCAGGCTGGTCTCAAATTCCTGACCTCAGGCGATCCATCTGCCTCAGCCTCCCAAAACGCTGGGATTACAGGCATGAGCTACCATGCCGGTCAACCCAGTACTTTTCTATAAACTTTTCACTAGTAATCTTCAATGAGATAGGAGCTTATGCTGAAATATAAGTCAACTATGGTGTAGACACGCTGTTCTGTTCAGCTAACTATTTTTAGCAAGACTTTCTGAATGAAGAAAGAAATGCATTAATTTACAATCTTAGTTCACCATAGACTGTTTACTGAGCTGTTATTTTAAGGAGCATTGGTATAGTGTATGCTCCAAGGGGCTAGAATATGTTGTCATAAGCAAACCTTAATGCAGAGTTTTCTGTCTTCAAGCATTTGGGTGGCAAGGTAAGAAGCGGGAGATGATTAAAAAAATTGAAAGTGAAATGTTTTGTTGCCTTCATTTTTATAGGGTATGTATTTTGCTAGTTGCTGTATAAAAATTTAATTATTATAAGTTACTGGTTATAAATTTGTCTTATTCACGATCTGTGCTCTCTGCAAACAAGCAAGAGAAATATTCTAAGTTCTGATCTAAAATAAATACTTTATTTTTCCCGTGTTTTATGTATAACCAGGAGGGCTTGGTTGTGAGGCCAGATGAAGTCTCAGCAGTAGGGTCATGGAGTAAGGTAGCAGTCAAGACGAGCTGGGACTGGAGAGATTGATCAACCTCTAGGGTTTTCTATGCAAGACCGAATGTTCCGGTTCAACATATTATGTCCAAAATGACATAGAAAAGATTGTTGAACAACAGAGAAAATATATACAGCTACATCGGATGCAGATGTGAATGGTGCTTCCTACAATTGTGCCAAGCACAATCTGTATAATTTTATATGGTGCTCCTGACCTCTGTGGGTCAGTAGAAACACCTGAGGACTTACCATCAAATGTTTGAGTGTAGCAGCAAAAGTGTGGATGCTTGAAAATGCCGAGGGTCAAGATGGACAGCAATGCCTTACCTGTAGTTGACAAATCTGCTAAAAAATAGAGTGGTAACTAATGGCTACTACTGTAGAGAGTAGACGTCAACCCTCAAGGGAAATTGGGGCTTATAAAGAAAACATTTTTTAGATTTCTAGTCAAATTGACTGGAATTTGTGATAAAACTAATGTCTTTAAAGAACAAGTGATCCAGTAAGAACCAGGAAAATCTGTCCTTCTGTGGCCTTCAGATTGGCCAGAGATCCTTGCACATACACCATATATTAATAGGAATTACCCAGGGATGATATTCAAAATATACTCAATAAACAGCATAGTGTGGTTATCAGCCAATCAGAATAAATGTTGACTACAGCTGGGAAAACAGGGTTGAGAGGATCTTGTTGTGCCAAGGGTTATCTTTCTAGTTGCTGCATCGTGGTGATGAAAATGGCTGCATTTTCCCATAGAAAAGATATTTATGCTTTTTAAAAAATAAACTTAGAAATCGACCCTCCTGGTCTTAATATTTGAAACTTATATTTATCTCATCTGAATTCCTTCCTCAGACAAAGGAACCTCAAGTAAAGGACTGAAAAGCCTCAGATCACTGCACCCAGACAACGGGACGCCAGCCCCTCCATCATGATTGTTTCATTACCCCTCCCTAATTCTTGTTTTGCCACCTTTCCCGCTATATAAATCCCCCAGTTTTAGTCAGTCGGGAGAGATGGACTTGAGACTCACCCTCCATTCTCCCAGTTGATGTCCGTCTAATAACAGCCTTCCTCCCTGGCAATTCTCTCAGTGACTGGCTTTCTGCCTAGTGAACAGCGGGATGTGGGCTGCACCCTGGCACCATGTAACGTGGAATTCGGGCGCTAGACTACAAGTATGGCTGCATATTGGAGTCAACTGTGAATTGTTCTTTTGAATGCTGGTAGTATTATTAGAGATTCTGATTAATTTTTCTTTGGGGGTGGTGTAGGTATGGGTAGTTTAAAAGTTCCCGGATGATCCCAGTATGCAATAAAGTGTGAGAATCACTGACTTAGCATTCAGACAATGAGAAGATCAAGAATCAAACAGTACAAACCTTTGTCTCCCACACACATTAGTGTATAAAACCTTTGTTATCAATCACTTTAAAAATAGCTCACTTCAGTTTCAATGGTTTATTTTAAATTTTTCAGGAAATGGATCCGAGTAGATTTCATATTCTCTTATCATCCAAATTCCCTCACCAGTGTCCATCTTCCAAGTTCTAGTCAATGTCAAATATTTGTCACCGGTCTTTGTTTTGTAATCGAGGTGACATGCATTGTCTTATGGTTAGCATTTTATTTTGCAAAGTAGTGTGAAGAGGTTTAATCGTTGTAAAGTGCAGACACCATTTATGAAGCACTTTTTCTTTCTTTCCTAAAGAATTTTAATCAACAGAAAATCTTTCGATCCAGCTCTCTTCTCCTGGAAGAAATAATGCATGGAAATTCCTTTTTTACATGCTCTTATTGAAACCCCGAATCCGTATCTGAAATGTGGTCTATGCTAGAGCAGGTTGGGCTTCAAGCTTTGTCTTGGCAAGATACAGAAATTAAAGTCATGGGCCAATTTTTGAATTAACATGAAAATTCTTTTTTATGTGCATATGAAAACATGTCTTTGAAACATTTTGCCAAAGGCTTCTTGGTCTTCTGGTTGTTACATAAAAACACGGTCATCCCAAAGGGATGAAAAAAAAAAAAAAATCCCAACTATGTTCCACCTTAATCAGATTCACAATCGTGTCCTAATGTAATTTGTCCTAATCCATTTCGGAGGAAGACAACCATTTATGATTCTCAGAGACATGTGGGAATAAATGTGACTATATGGAAAGTCCCTGGGTGTTCTGTATACTATATTTGCTAGTTGATAAAAAAGCTAATTACATTTCTGAAAAGAAGGCTTTATGGATGCCACGTATATTCTAAATGCAAAACCCTACTCTGTCACCCACAGTTATATGGTTCTTATCCTTTCACCATATACTAACTATATTCTGGATTACAGTAACTTATTTTGTAATACAAAGCACACACATCACTGTATTAGCCTGATCGTATATGTCGATGTTTGAGAGACAGTCTTATTTTCAGTTTTGCTGGGGAAAAAAAATAGGTAACACTTAGCATAGTAAGTAACATATTACCCTATAGTAAAATAGAAAATGATTGGTTCCTGATTTTTTCCCCAATGCCTTGGAAGATAAATACATTAAGTGGCTTGTTAGAAGACCTAGTATAATTTTGTTTCTGAGAAACTATTGTAGAGAATGCTTCCAAGGGTAATGAATCCACAAGTTTATTCTGCAATGAAATCCTTTTTCGTGGATTTTATTTCTCATTACAAGCATGTTTTTAAAAAAGCAATGTTTTCTGTAAACAGAACTGGTACTAGACAACACACTACTGAAGCAAGCCAGAAATGTAAATAATCAAACGGTTTTTATTTACTTTTCTGCAATAATCATGAAATCATACTGACCTAGCATCTCATAATTTATTTTTCATGTGATATAATTTTTTCTTTATCTCTAGCCCCTTTTGCTGGTCATTTGTAGCTAAATTATCTCTGCTTTGCTCTCTTTGGCTCTAGGAATTCTATCGTTTCACTTAGTCAGTGATGTGGTTTCAAAGGCCATGCAGTACTCCTTATGGAAGTTTCAAAGACAGCATAATTGTTCACTGTTGTCAGGGAAAGTGATCTTTGAGGACGTCTGGGAATCAGATCTTCTCTCAAAACTACAAAAAAATCACAAGTTAACTGATTGACAAACATGATCATCTATAATTGAATTAAAACAAAGTAACATCTAAATTTAAATCATAAAGCTTCTCTAGACTGTGAATGGAGAGATATTCAGCTATTTAACTTTTCAATGTTTGACCATACCTCTGGTCAACATTAAAGCTTAAATATCGGGTCCCCGACTCCCTAAATATTTGACAAATGAACTTCACCTACCCCTCGTCCCCACTGCTACTTGCTCCACCAAAGAAATACCTTAATCTTTCATCTAGTATTCTTCTCTCCATCTTCCTCCTGCCTCTCAAGAGTCCCTAGTGACTTCTTGAGAGATAATTATGCCTGTAGCTCAGGGACTTAAAGTAATCACCAGACTTGGCATGAAAGAATGCTGGAATGCAAACTGAAGTGAGAAGCAACAAAGATTCAGTGCAGATATTATGAAAAGGGAATGCATTATAGCAATTACTCAGTTGGCCTGATTTCTACCAGCCTACAGGATACAGCAAGGAGGCCAAAGCATAAACACCACCTAGTATTACTCATCATGACTCATTGACATTGGTGTTCAGGACCCAGAGGAAGTCTTTGCATAAAGATCTAGAAGCTTTATTACCAAAACTTCTAGAAAAGAAAAACAAAGCTCATAGACCTTTTGGCTTTTATTCAGTATAACATCAACTTCTCCCTGTGTCTCCCTTTAAAGTTGGAGGTTGCAGTCAGGAGCTGTGTTTAGAAAAGCTTAATCAGGAAATACCATGTAAAGTTGTGAAGTGCTGCTAGAGTGAACAGTTAGCTGATTTGATGAGAGTCAGTTGCAACTGAAGATGAGGTTGAGAGTGTGATTGCCGCTCGGGCTGCGGGCAGGGCATTCATGCTGTCACAGTCTATAACCCAAATTCCTACCAGCCACCTATTAATGCTTGATTTTATCACAGTGGGTGAAGGAAATAGCACAGAATAATCATAACTTGAGAAAATTGTAAGTGTATGCTGAAATAAGAGTAGCACCGTCACATCACAAATGTAGCCTGCATTATCAAAAAGATATGACAAGGAGGAAAATGGGAAAGCTATACATGTTTCGGAAGGAAGTTCCACTTTTCCTAGAACTGGCCCTATTTGCCTCAAACAGTCCTAGTGTGTGTGATTTTCCTGGAGTAATTCTTAATTTCACTCTAAAATTGAACCAGTTGGGACAATGAATGATAATAGCCTCATTCTCACTTTATCCAATTTGACATGACAAAGAAGGATGAGAAAGCAGATTTATTTAGAGCATCTGTGATGTGTCTTGTGTTTTGCATGTGCTACATAAAGTATCTGTATTAACTGTATTATTTAAACAAAGTAAAGCAATACATTCTACTGGATGGTGTTGATACCCAGCAATGAAGGTTCTTAATTACATAAAGGATCATTAATTTCAATAATCATGTAAGTATTTTAATCCCGATTTTAGTAGTTTTCTAGCAATTGTTCATAAGTTATATAAACTTCCTGGAAAAGGATACTTAGAAGTGGATTTTATGAAATTAAAAGAAAAATTCTAAACTATAGATAAGCCAAACCGTTTCACTTGTTCTGACCCCTAACATTCACATAGCTGAATGGAGATAACCAGAATTATCCAGTGAACTGTCCCATGTCCCAGTTGGTAGCTTAAGGCACTGAATAATGGAATCCATTGAGTGCTAAATACATCAATTATCTATTTAATTTAGGACATTCATGGCCTGTTATAATTGTTCTGAATACTGGCAGCTTTAATTAAGGAACAAGGTTGTAGTATTGGTTAATATTATGAGCTAAAAGACAATTGTTTCTAGTTTTCTTTTCTATGATTTTTTGTGTGCCAGATATGTGCATGCATTTTGCTCAAGATGATTTCCTTGGACAAGAAATTTAAAGCCAGGCTTCTTCACAGCAGCCAAATGTGGCCATACCATGCCATCTTCTTACTTATTACCAATTGTGGCAGCAGAATGGATTCTGAAGCAACCCGAATTGATTATTAGACTAGATAACACCTTCATCTTAAGTGAAGTTAGGGACACATATTTTGTGAAGCTTTAGGGGACAGAAACTGAAGCACTAAAAAATTATTTTAATCAACGTTGCTGCTCATAACAGCAGCTAATAAACCATGTGAAGCAACAGTCTGAACTGCATTTTCTTTTTCCTTTCTAACAATTCACTTTGGGGCACACATGCCTGGATTGCGGCAACAGCTGTTTTGGAACTAGTTTTGTTGGTTTAATCAAATGTATTTGCACTTTACCTCTTTTCTATGTTACGGTTGTTTATTATTATTATTAAATGATATTAGCGTGATCTGGGGCCATAAAGCATACCATTTAACTGCATATGGTTTTTGAAATTTGCAACAGGATTGGTAACCTGTTGCCACTTTTTTCCTTTCATTTAGGGCATAAATCACTAAAGAACAACTGAAGTAGTTCGCTTTGATTTTATTTAGTGCTTTGGATCCTAACCCATAAGGGAAGTGACGGTGATTCACACATTTTTTTTCAATTAATTTGATTTCAAAACTTGCAGGAAGCTGTCACAATGATTCAAAACTGTTTTCTCTAAAACAATAAGTGTAATCTTTGATACAACTGGGCCAATTAGACGCATTGTAAAGTAAATGCAGGAATAGAAAATTAGGTCAGCGGAATGGTCCAATAGTGACAATAACACTCAGTGCATGAATATCTCCAAATACTTACTGTAGTAGTTGCCACAACAATGAGTCCTATGAAATGAACCTGAGGGTTCCCTGAGTACTAATTTATTTCACTTACTACATATGGATCCTGACTAAGGTAGCTTCACTTTGCACTTTCAAGGAAGAGGAAAAATCCAGAACTGTCTCTAAAACACTTTTGGTACAAATTCAGCCAATGACGAAAATTGGGCACTCAATTAGGCAGTAAAAAAATTGCTCCAATTTAGAAATAAACTGACTGATGTAGCCAAGTAAAATAATGGACCTCATAGTACCACAAGCATGTAAATCAAACCTAAATTAAAGTGAATATCGTTCAAACAACTATAACTTGATTACATCAGTTTTAATCACTTGATCTTTCAGCCCTGAAACACAGTTTTTAAAAAGCTACTTTATTTTTCTTGTATACAGCAATTATCCTTTTCTATGTATGCTGTGCATATCCAGGATACTTTTATCAATAGAACAAGATAGCTATTTATTTCTATATTTCATAATTTATATATGATTCATTTAATCATGAAATGTTTAATAAGCATCTATAATTAATTTGATTTCAAAATTTGCAGTAAGTTTTGATTTCAAAACTATGCTACTCTCATTCTAAGGACTGAGGATACGATTATGGGCTGGATAACAAAAGCCCTGCATACTGAAGATGAATAGCCAAGCAAATAGTACCAATAACTTTAAGAAGTATTACGATAATGGAGGTCAAGGTCACACTGGGAGCATGAAGGGGCATCTCGCCTAGTTTGGGGTGTGCGTGTGTGTGTGTGTGTGTGTGTGTGTGTGTGTGGTGGGGTTGGTTAGAGAAGTCTTCCCAGAGTGAATGATGTTAGAGACTTGAAGGAGCTAGCCAGGAATGAAGGCAGGACAGAACAGCCCCTAGACCAGCTCCTCAATTAATTATTCTTCCTGGATATGGTCCTCCCTCATTCCAGAGTTTCCTAGAGTCCAGTGAGAACTCCAGAATATAGTCAAAGCCTGGTCTCTTTGAGCTAGATCCCAACTTGATATAGGTATGTTCACCTGCTGTGTTCATGTTGTTGTTTTTATAACTGCATCAATCAACAACATTTAGGAATTAAAACATTTCCGTTCAAAATTCACACTTTGGGCTTCTCTTAAAAAAAAAAAAAAAGAAAGAAAGAAAGCTCTGGCAATAGTGATCTTGGCTCCCTGGGTAGCAGTTAATCAGCTGGATCAAATAGGACTCTCCAGCACACCACAACCCCTTCATTCTTTACTACTCCTCAGTACAAATGACTGTCCCTAATATTTTATACTTCATCTCCTCAATTTCACTCACTTAGGTCACTTACCTGGCATCTATAGACATTTTGGCTTGTGACCTAGGCTTAATGCTATTCCAGGTTTTAAGTAAAAGAAACACCTGATTTTTCATAGCCTTTTGGGTGTTGAGTTAAGCTGATCCTTCACTGCAGGTTGTATGTGTGTGGATATATCCCACAGATGTTTAATTCACGTTACCTATATGTAAGACACATCATTCTGGATATTTTCTTTAGTGGTTCTGTTTTTCTTGTTCATACGTTGTCCACGTATATACAGGCAATTTTGTTATTGTTCTCAACTGAACTGCACATCATTGATTAAACAAGACACACATTCAAATATACAAAGCGTCATTTTTTAAGTAAAGGGATATGCATGAACTCTAAAGAAAATAAGATTTAAAAGAGAATTTAAAACATATTCAAGCCTCAAATATTTGTACTTTGTGAATGATTCTTTAAGCCTGTCTAGGCAAGCAAGTTCATTGAGGATTTTTTTTTTTTTTGAGGCAGATAATAGAAACACTCATATTTGAATGTTCAAATGAACAATACAAAAGGACATCGCAAAATGAACAATTTGGTAAAGGCATCTAGACAACACCTAGGGGTAGATGACCATACAACCAAGAAAAATAATAATATGGGAGCCTTAATGGACTCATTCACGGTGCACTATGCACTTTAATGTCTTCTCAGGCTCCCTTAAATTGTGTGTTAAACATTTGTAAGTACATTGAGGCTCATGGTGTGTGAGAAGAGGGATGTTTCAAGTTTGTTTTTTCTTGATTGTTTGATAAAAAAGGAGTAAGTGAGTGCTACTGGAGGGAGAACAACACTTGCTTACAAGCTAGGAATTCTGAATTCCTGACACAAAGCTAGTCCTGTTCTACGTATCATGAAAGATATTTGATTGAACTTGGGCATGAAGCATTATGAAGTATTAAGAAAGAATGAATGAGGGGCAAAGAGGAGTGACTTGGGATTGGAGTCATGGTACCGGCCTTCCAGCAAAGTAAGGGTCAGGGGAGATCACACAGTAGGGACAGCAGAGAAGCGAAGAAGGAAGGACCCCAAATCTGCAGTCATTAGAGTGGATATGATTGATTGTCACTCAGCACCCATTTCTTGTTCATTCCTGTGTTTCTCCCTTCACTGCAGAACTGGAAAGTTAAAGACCCCATTTCTTATACTTTCTTACAGGTAGAGTTCTAGAGAGGAATTAGGTCTCCCCAGTCTGATGTGCCTTCAGAAAATCTAGAAGGTAAATGAGACGGCAGCTATCTTCTTGATATTGATTCTGACACACAAAGAAATTCCTAGAATGTGAAGGTCAAGGGACTTTTGCAAAGGCCAGCCTCAGCATTCTGGTGGCTCCCTGATCCCTGAATTGCACCTGTTTGCTCTCAACCGAGTAGTCCTAAAGTTGCCTTCTTGTTCCCTGCTCTGTCATTGTCCCTGTTTATTTCTTTAATCCCATTCTGCCTAAATACCTAGAGCACTCTCTATTTTTTATGCTGAAGGTTGACTAATACAGTCCCACTTCCAGAATTTGAAGTTAGCAGATGGAACCCATCCAATTGGAGAGGCGCTGATAGAGGGAGGAGTCAGGATGGCTTTGTTATGGTTTGGGAAGATCTATCTGTAAGTAGCATAATCCAGGCTTTTAGTTTAGAGGAGGCTTCTAGAGAAAGGCTTGGCAGAAGTTGGGTACAGCCCCAAATATACAGTCAAATATTGGAAGTTGTGTCAAGGCAACACATATAAAGTAAGAAAAAAATATAAAGAAAAATTAGACTAAAGCATTATTCCATTGGCTGGACAAATAATGAGTTAGCAGTAGGGCAAGAAAAATATTTATAACCGATAAGCTTAAAAAAAAAATCCCAGGCCCTAGATTGTAGCTGGCAGAAGAAAATAGAGAACTAAAGAAAACCATTCTGTAACGGCCAGACTCTGGATCCCACCTAGAGATGAGACTTTAAAGAAGTGAATGAAAGAGGACCTGACAATAATAGGACTGGCTCAAGAACTAATACAATACTGATGTTGTAAGTAGGAAAAGCAATCCACGAGATTGAATCCTGAACATTTACCATCTGCCCTGTTACAGTGATGAGTCTGCAGGGACAGTATACATGCTGGGAACTACACAGACAGGTAGGGTGGGGATAGGCAAAGTAACAAGCTAAGGGGCTATGGAAAGAAGATGGACACTAGAAAAAGCTACAAGAAATGGGCAGAGGAGAGGAAAATATGGGGGAATATGCCTATCACTTTTATTTCAAGAGAATCATGCAAATTTATACTCAGCAGTTGAATAAAGGACTACAAAACTGATTTCTCTTACTCCTTGCAATAAGAGAGAGGCCCCTCTCAGCCATCTATAAACAACTGTAGGAAATACATTTTAAAATATTTTAGAGCACAGGTCTCACTCTCTCACTCAGGATAGAGTGCAATGGCACAATCATTGCTCATTGCAACCTCAAACTCCTGTAGAGACTGGGTCTTGCTATATTGCTCAGGCTGGTCTCAAATTCTTGGGGTCAAGTGATCTTCTCTTTTTGGCCTTTTGAAGTGCTGAGATTACAATAGTGGGCCACCATACTTGCCTGTAGAAAGTAGTTTATAAAGGGTAAGTGTCAGCACAATATTCTTCTGCCTCACATCTTTATTCCAATATGATTCTGATATTACTCTCAAGTTTAATAATTTATTATATTGGAAAATACACGAAAAAATTTGCAGTCACGGAACATAGCCAGATCAAAACTTCAAATAGAGGTGGCATGATGGAAGTAAAAGATCTGGATAGGAAAACCAACCTCCAGAAATTGTCATTAACCATTGTCATTGATATTTGGACAATTACGTTTTTCTGGCTCCAAAATTTCTGATAGATAAGGAAGAGCATTGGGTCATGTCATCTTAAAGAGCAAATAAAGATTGATGTAAAATTATGTGCTCCAAATTTATTTTTAAATGAGAAAAAAATGAATCCATGAAAATACCCATTTCTGGCAATGATGCTGAGAAACTCACTCATATGTTGTAAATTTGTTCAAACTTTTTGGGAATAACTTATAATATGTTGCAGGAGACTTAAAAATGTATCAATGAATTTGTGATGCTACATTTTGAAAAATACTTTCAGAAAACAATTTTTAAAACATGGGAACATTAGATGACAAAAAGTATTCATTTCATTATTTTTAGTATTATAGAATCATACAACTATTAAAAATAAGATACTTAGGTCAATATAATAAGTTTAAAGTATTGTTACTTAGATACTAATATAATCTTTAAAAGACACTGTATAAACATAGAATTGTGTGCTCTGCAATATTAAATTAAAAAGCAAATACAAAATAAATATATACAATAACTATGTAAAAATGACCACAAAAAGTTTTGTGGAAAAAAGATGTTTTATAATCTTATCCTCCTGTTGAACTTAAATATCCTAGTTTCAAAGCATCACCTCCACCACCAAACAAGATCTCCAGAGGAGCCGGAGGCGGTGACTCACGCCTGTAATCCTAGCACTTTGTGGGGCTGTGGCAGGTGGATCACCTGAGGTCAGGGATTCTACACCAGCCTGGCCAACATGACGGACTCCTGTCTCTACTTAAAACACAAAAATTAACTGGGCATGGTGGTGCTTGCCTATAATCCCAGCTACTCAGGAGGCCGAGGCAGGAGAATTGCTTGAAGCCAGGAGGCTGAGGTTGCAGTGAGCCGAGATTGTGCTACTGCACTCCAGCCTGGGCAACAGAGTGAGACTTGGTCTGAAAAAATAAAAAATAAGAAACAAAAACCCTGGGTCCACTGATGTCTCATTCTTCTCACTGTGCCCCCTTCCTTAATGAAAGAAGTGTCCCCAAGGCTCTTCCTTGTGAATACAGATGGCTGGTGGGTTTGCTGACCTTGCGTAGTTGATCTATTCAATGATGCCCACCTAGATGAGCTTTCTATTTCCTTCTTATAACTGTCAGACATTTCAACTTCACCTCATTTACTACAGGCCAGCATCATCACCAATCCTCTAAGCAGCTATCCCATCAAGGAATTATACAGGCTCAGACATCCTTGCCAGCAGGTTAAATCTGATGCCGATAAAAGATACCTAATGATAACAACCACTCCTACCCAGCCTTGTATTTTAGGCCTCCTGTGTCAACACCTTTAGTCATTCTCATACATACCCTCCCTTTCCCTGCTAGTTCATACTGACCAGGACCTGTGATGAATTTTGGTGAATATTCCATTTCTTCCCATCCCATGTAAAAATGGTACCTTACCACTAAAACCATGCTGATAACAGATTCTAGTTATTGGACTAGAAATAATAAAAAGAGAAGGGACAAGTTGTGAAGAGAAAGAAAAGTATTTTGTGAGGCATCTGCTTTATGTGAACTCTTTGTAGACCCTCTAGGCAAAAGGAGGTTATTCTTTCTTAGCAGGCAGAAGGTGTCATTTTAATCAGCTTGGAGGATTCAGGTGATTCTGGGAATACAGGTTCTCATGTGTGTGACCTAATTGTCTTTATCTTGGGTCTCAAGGCCCCTTACCTTCCCTATTAGACTGAACTTTAACATGGACAACTTGCTGGAGCCGTAAACTTAGTATCCTTGTTAACTCCACAATCATAATGATCTAATTTTAAGCCTAACTTCATTATAGTCTTGCCTCTAAGTGCAGGAGATGAGGGTCTCTTTAACCCTGCCACAGAGGTCTTCTGACTTTCGCAGTGTATGCTAAGGTAATAGTTGGATGAGCCTATCATTATCTTTTATCAAGATTTTTATAGCAACTAGAAAAACTCAAGTAACTCCATAATTCTTACAATAACCATTTGTCACCATATTTTTCAAGGACCAGTGCTGCTCTTCCACCTGTATGCTATCATATTCCAGCACAGGCGAGAGTTAGTAGTGGACACCCAAGGGTTGTCACCACCCTACTTATCACCTGTGGAAGGCACCTGCTGCCATCATATTTCAGAATGCCACCATGATGGTCTGCTTTTCCGGTACTATTGCATGAGTTTAGGTTCCCCCAAAGGCAGATGTTAAGACAAAATTTTGGCCCATGTGTTTCTTTGGGAGATGAACAGGAAGCACGGTGAAGTTATGGAAAGGAGAGGAAGGGAATGAGGTAAGAATAAGGGGGTGAGCACTATGTGGGAACTTAGTGGGAAGCTCAGTCCCACCAAAGACTGTCTCAGCGGTGAAGTAGAACATATCTCAAGATCTCAGACTTATCCCGCTGAAGTGCAAAGAGGCTGGCATATTTATTCACTAACTCCCATTTCTTATTGTTGAGGACCATTCCTGGGACATTAACTCCCTGGCACTTCTGACCGCTTCCACTGCTAGAGAATTCTCAGAGGCAGAAAAATGCAGAAAACCACTGGCCTTGAATATGACCGTCTGCAATTTCCTTTGCAGGTGAACTAAAAGGATACGGGCAGAGTACTAAACATGTCTGTGAGAGTTAGGGAACATCTCCAATGAAGAAACATTACAGTCAGTGCTCACCCCAGTTTATGAGCACTCTGGGATGCTTCACAGTATTTAACACCATAGAAATTCCTTAGCCGATGGACTACAAACATATGACATAATCCCAGGACCCCCTGGAAGGCCATTCTTTGAGAAATCAACAATATTAAGAAGGTGTCTGAATCGCAGCTCTGAATCGCTCTGAGGATGTGAGGATGGTCTCTTGCTTAGACGCCATATAATTACTGAGAAATGTATGAACTGGAAAAAGAAGAGTAGGTAAGCAACAAAGAATGAATGAAAGTAAAGAAAAGGAAGCATTTCAATATACTGTTTAGACTCTACTCTCTAAAACAGACATCTTTAGCACATCCCTGTGTATGTATGTGTGTGTTCATGTCAAATAGATAAAATATACATGCAGAGATAATGCATACCTTTATCATAAAATCTTACATATATGCATATTTGTGTACTTAGAAAATATTAACTTTGCATGCTTTTTGTTAGACCTATAATATCTTATTTAGGACTCAAAGCCAACACGTGATCTTAACTTTCTCTCCTGAAGGTTTATGAACTACATAAGGAAATTAACTAAATTGATAGACAGATAAATAGATAGATAGACAGAAGGTCTATATTTAGAGATCATAAAATATAGAAAGGGCTTATGGCAGGTCAAAAGATAGAGTACATGGATTTTAAAGGGTCACATAAGTCTTTATTAAGATTACATTTAAGCTGGACCTTAAACAACAATTAGAACTTGGGTACGCAGAAATGGGAGGGAGTGGGGAGCAGATACAGACTAGACGTCCATGGGGAAGAAACAGTTTAAGCAGCAAGTTCAATATACCAACTAAAATAATATACCAACTAAATTAATAATAATAACAAGAAGCTTTGTATTTCAGAATTTATTGTCCTAGGAATTACTGCACAAAATTGGAGCTGAAATATGTCCCATGGTAAAATGCCCACCTCTGGTGTTTCTTTGCATCTAAAACAAGTTAACAGATAATGTGTATAATTTCACATAATTACAGTAAAAGGTTACTGCCAGTGAAATGGCCACGAGGGGTATTAAAATAACAAACGGCTAAGTGACACTTCTTTGCTCCTTCTTCCTGGTGCACTCTGTTAGCAAATGGGGTGAAAAAAATCAGGAACAAAATGTCGTCCTTTGCTGCTTCTCCCCCCTTTGGCTGATTTCCCCTTTGACCTTTTGGGGTTCAGGTTGTTTCCAGACATCATTTGCACACTCTTTTCTCCTCCTTCCCTGGCTTAGCACTCTGTGTTTCCACAGCAGATTAATGACAGCTAATAATATCTGATATATCTGGACATTGCCACATAATGAGTTGCAGTCCCACTGGGTCCCAGAAGTGTCACCACTAACAAATTCGCCAGACCTGCACATAATTAGCATGTAAAGGGAGTGATCGTGCAGTAAATCTGTAGGGGAAGATGGATAGCTCAGGAGAGAAAATATAAGGGGAGAAAAATCCCTTCTTATCATGCCTTACTAAATATATGTTTCTTGGCAAGAATATTTTCTTGATAACAAACTGTAGACAGGTTACCTTAACAGTAACATTATTCCATTCATGGCTGATAGGCAGAATTTCATTATGTCACCACTAATGTTTCAATATTTCTGCAAAATGTCACCCTATGTAAATTAGGAGTGGTTAGGGTTTCCTTTGCAGTTTTCTTTAAAGATGCACAACCCCCTTTCCATTGTGGCCTGGTGCTCACTTTCTCTCCTCTTTGACAGGCTAGAATTTAGTAAAGAAACCTATGGAAACTTTGCCTTTAGCTTGCAAAAGCTAAATGAAATAGTATATATACTCAGAGACATTGCCCTGAAAACTGTAAATGGAATTTCCACTAGCAGGTGAAAATAAAAAGAGAAGGAATCCAGAAACCACAGTGTGCATAGTATGATTACCAACTTGGAAGCTTATTTCTCACATGATACGGAGCATTTAGACCTACATGATAATTTTAGGATTTGTCTCTTGCAACCAGAACAAGAATGGAAATGTTTCTGATTGCGTTCATTTTGGCATGAGAGCTTTGCCCTGATGCTTCAAACCCAGCACAGTAATCCAGGCCAGAATAAGGCCTGCTACTTGAAAGAAAACAGTAACAGCAAAAATGACATAAAAATCAGCCTGTTGAGGGAGACACTTCTGAAATGTGGGCAACACTTTTCCTGCAAGAGTTAGGAAACTGAGGCAGAGGACCTAGGTGAAAGTATGAGAAGTTTTAACAAGCAAGCCACAAAAAGAGCATTCATGCACTGGGCCTTGGGGAGACACGCTGTGGAGACTCCCTCTCTCTGACCTTTGACTTGGGATGTGTGGCCAGTGTCTGCCTCTGATTTTATACCTCACAATTCTTCTAATAAACATAGGGAAGGGGGGAGGAGGATTGTTCCTTGAAGCAGGATTTTGAGAAGACAGTCCCGGATGCTCAGAGCAATCTGGTAGACAATCAGCACTTGCAGCCTGATAATTATCCTGTAAGATGATCAATAAAAACCCTAAGGGCAGATACTCTTTTTCATCCCTCAATTCGCTGCACTCGGGTCTCTGCCTCTCAATGCCCCTGAAAAGTGACATTTGTGACCTCCAAAACCATCCCTTATAGGTCTTTTTGATTTTCATGGTCTTTATCTTCAGTGGGCAATTCCACTCACACATATGATCTCAAATTTCCTTAGATCTTCTGATTCCTAAATGCATGCTCCCAAGACCTGTTTAGCCAATGGTCTACTGAACATCTACTCCTGAATGGCCCAAATGCTTTCCAGCCTTAATATGTCTAAAATTCAACTTCTATGTCAGCCAACACAGCCCAACCTCAACTCTCTCTTCCTATATTGAAAAATATGATGGTGTCACAACTCATCCAGTGTCCAAAGCCATTCAAGGAGTCATCCTTTCCTTATCCTCGTATTCAGTCAGTGATACAATTTTCTTAAATGCCTTTCATATTCACCCCCTTCTCTTTGAGTCTTTACTTCTTTATCCTTGATTTATCTCCTAGATTATAGAACACATGCTGAAAGGTCACCTGATTTGAGTCTTATCTTTACCCATCCTTCTGCTACCAGAATCACCTTTCTAAAACCCAAATGCAACCACATTATTCATTTCTTATAAGCCCTTCAATGACTCCCCATTACCAAAATAATCAAGCTCTAAACCCTAAATTCCTTAAAGTAGCAGACACAATTCTTTGCCTGGCTTCTGACTTGTCGAGGTCTGACCTGAAGACCTTGTCCTAGTGATGGATGAACAAATTCACTTAGATGTAGAATACAGTGAAAGGGTGGGCTACGTGTGTCTGTGGCCACTCACAGACACTCTTGAGAGAGATAGCAGCCATACCCTTGACCAGCTGGCACTCTAGGCATTTATTTAGTATAGATTTAATAACAGAGGCTCTGAGTCAACACACTTACAGATAATGATAAAGGCCAGGTTCTGAGTCCTAAAGCAAACACCATTTGTGGGTGGCAAATTTGGTTGCCCTCCCCCAATAAAGCCATCTGGTCTGCAAAAGATTAGTTTTAGGACCACAAGAGTAAACAAGTTTTTCAGATAAACTCCCCCACATTCTCTAGTTAATTGCTTTTCTTTATCAACTAAAGGTAAAGGGGATTAGGCTGTCTTCAGCCGAAACTTCTACTGAAACTATGCAAGCCTCTCGGCCTTCCAAGAAGGTTTGTGACTATATTCTATCATTTTACAATCTTTCCCACTATCCTGACTAAGCTCCCACACTGGCTGACTGCCTTGCCTGCTTTATCTTGCTTATTTGTTTTTGTTGTCAGATGTAGACTCTCAGTCCTACATCTGCATCTGCATTTTAAGATTTCCAGGTGATTCGAATCCACATTTAAAAATCCAAGAAGCACTGATCTAGCACACTGGTTCTCAAACTTGGCTACACATTGAATTCACCTGAGAAGCTTTTAAAACTTATAATATCTGAGTACTATTCCCAGAGATTCTAATTGAAAGATTTGCTAGATATGACATCACAAACATGATTACCAAGGACAAGAAAAAATAATTGATAAAATTGAACTTCATCAAAGTTAAACTTTTTTGGTATTTGAAAGACACTATTAAGAGAATGAAGAAAGGAGATATTTCTACTTTCATCAGACAAAAAGGTGATCAACATCACTAATCATTAGAGGAATGTAAATTAAAACCATGATAAGGTACCACTGTAACAATATTAGAATGATTAAAAATAAAAAGTACACATTTTGACATTTTGCCAACTGTTGGCATGGATTTGGAAGAACTAGAATGCTTGTACATTGCTGGTGGAAATATAAAATGCTGCCACCATTATGCCAACCGTTCAGCAATTTCTTAAAATGTGAAGCATACACCTACCATGCGACCCAGCCGTTCTGCTTCTAGGTATTTACGCAAGGGAAAAGGAAATGCATGTGTGTTCAAAGACTCATACCTGGAGGCTCATGGTAGCTTTATTGGGAATGGTTCAAAACTAGGGAAAAACAAAACAAAATGTCAATCAGAGGAAAGAATAAACAAGTTGTGGCATCTATGGAACACTACACAGCACTGAAAAAGAATGAATGGACTGTTGGTATCTACAACAACATAAATGGATCTCAAAGTAATCATGCTGAGTGAAATAGGCCAAACAGAAAAAGAGTATGCCACACGAAGTCGTTTATGTAGAATTTCAGAAAATCAAAAGTAATGTATTGTAATATAAAGCATATTGGTGGTTGCTTGGTGATGGGAAATGAAGAGAGCTGGGACAGTCTACAGAGACCTGATGAAACATTTGAGGGGTATCACCCAAAAGCTTCACCCATGTCTAGTGAAGCTAGATGTGTTCACTATCTTGATTCTGAGGATGGTTTTAACAGTGTACACATGTGTCAAAACTTACTAAATTGTACACTTTAAATAGGTGCATTGTCCTGCATGTTAATTATATCTCAGGAAAACTGTTAAATCAGTGCTCATGTTACATCCTAGAAAAATTATCTTTTGAGGGAGGGGTGAGGTAAGAAAACAAAAAATAATAATAATATAAAAAAGAAAAATTATCTTTTAAGTCTACCTTGTGTTCCAACAATACAGAAATACATAGTACATGTCTCCTGAGTTCCCATATGCCTTCCCACATTATTTCTGTCTAGGAAACTGTCCATGGGTAAAGATTTCAATCAGTTGTCACTCCCTATGTGAAGTCTTTCTAAGTCCTCCTTCAGCAGGTTGGATGGTTCTGTTTCTTATATCCTCCTGTATTTCTTACAGTGAAGTCACTTTATTAAGACCTTTATACATCTGCATTTGGTATTAGATGATGATCTTTTTGTGGAAGGGACTTAGAATGATTCACATAGGGATCAACATTTGCCAAGTGCTAAAAAATGTCAATGCACAGAAAGAAGTGGCTGGCTTTGGCCTGGGCTACTGCATCTGTGAGTAAATAAATTCTGGTTATGTCAAAGGACATAGAGTTGGTGGGTCCAGTTTCAAGATACCATAGGGTCCTTTAAGTATTGGTGGTCATTAAGAAGACACATTTTATTGCAGTTTTTAGGCAGGTTTCTTGCCTCAAAAATCAGCAAGATAACTAAATAATAGAGATGAGTTATAGATTAGTAGACTGTGTAAACACTTTTGTCTCTGATTCCTTTCCCCATTCACTGCTTTTGAATAAATGAATACTGGCATAGGCAGCGTTTATAACAAAAAGGTCCCCTGTGTACTGTAATGTCTATATTTCTCCTATTTGTGAAGCTGAATGCCCTCCTTAGTTTTCTCTGCATATTTAAGTTTCCAGACTCTTTCAAGGCTCAAGCCAAAGTCTACCTAGTCCATAAAACCTCCCTCGGCTGGGCATGGTGGCTTATGCCTGTAATCCCAGCATTTTGGGAGGCCAAGGTGGGTGAATCACCTGAGGCTGGGAATTCAAGACCAGCCTGGCCAAGACCAGCCTGGCCCAGCTCTACTAAAAATACAAAATATTAGCCAGATGTGGTGGCACGCACCTGTAATCCCAGCTACTTGGGAGACTGAGGTGGGAGAATCGCTTGAGTTTGGAAGGAGGAGGTTGCAGTGAGCTGAGATTGCACCACTGTTATCCAACCTGGATGATAGAGTGAGATTCAGGCTCAAAAAAAAAAAAAAAAAAAAAGCCTCCGTCTCAACTGCTGTCCATAATGATTTTTTACTACTCTTGATTCTTCAGAGTAATAATTAATGTATAGTTTGATACTTATGAGGAAACTTTTTAAAAAAGTTAACCAGCTATACATGACAATAAACTATTCTTTTAGCAAGAAGGTTGAAAGCAATTTGAGATCAGGAAATATGCATTACTGCATCTTTTATCAAACCATGATGGCATCAACTGCCATGCTCTGCACATAGTGTTTTTGAGGAAATTTTAAAACAATAACTCAGAAAACTTGCTTGTTTCTTAATTACATATTTAAATAAAAATGCTGCTTAGAACTATTCAAAAGAGACAAAGGCTTATGAAAAACTCTGGATTAAAAGGCTATTTATTTTCTTACAGTAAACACACACACACACATATATATAAACAATTTAGTAAGTGCATCAATTGTAAGGTAAAATCACCCTTCTTTGACTCTCAGTTCAAGAAAATAAACAAGTATCCATCATTTTCTTTCTGGTGGAGAAGATAAACATTCATAGGAACTGAGTAAACTAGATAAATCCTCAAATCTTGAGATGATTTTGAATTATTTGTAAATTATTATCTGTGATCTGGTTTTGTGAGTCTTTTCTTTTCTTTTTTTTTAATTTTTAATTTTTTTTTTTTTTTTTTTTTTTTTGAGACAGTCTCATTCTGTCGCCCAGGTTGGAGTGCAGTGGCATGATCTCAGCTCATTGGAACCTCTGCCTCCCAGGCTCAAGCAATTTTCCTGCCTCAGTCTCCCAAGTAGCTGGGATTACAGGCACGTGCCACTACCACCCAGCTAATTTTTTGTATTTTTAGTTTAGACGGCCTGGCTGGTCTTGAACTCCTGACCTGCCTCAGCCTCCCAAAGTGCTGGGATTACAGACATGGGCCACGGCACCTGGCCCTTTGTGACTATCTTCTAATAAAAATAGCCACCATTCATTACATACTTATTTGTGTCAAATACTGTAATAACCACTAGGCATTTCTAAGGTTATTCCTCACACAATCCTATGAGGAGGGTTCTACTACTAGTCCCATTTCTCAAGAGACATTTCTACCTGCAGGTTGAATCTGAATCAGTTTACCCATACTTCCTCTTTTTTTTCAGTATTTCCTATTCAGCCAGAAAGTTGGGGTTGAATTTGACAGTCCCATCTACCTCATACCTTACCCTAATTAATTCATTGCAAAATCCTGTCGCTTTCGTATTCTGTTTTCAATCTCTCTCAAGAACAGACATTCCTGTCCAGCCCTCCACAACCCCGCAGGAGCCAGGCAGCCACTGTATCTCATCTGGATGGCTTCTCCCTACCTCTGTGGGTGTGCACTCTTTACTCTCCAATCGGTTCTCAAAGCTGCATCCAAAGTAGGTTATTTCCCCCTCCGATCATATGTTTGTTGATGAAAAGACAAATTCAAATGTTCATAAAATACTTGAAGAGATTTATTCTGAGCCAAGTATGAGTGATGGCTGGTCTGTGGCACAGCCGCAGGAGATCCTGAGAACATGTGCCCAAAATGGTTGGGATACAGAGTGGTTTTATTCATCTAAGGAAGCTATAAGACATCAATCAATACACGAAAGATGCACTTTTATTTGGTCCAGAAAGGAAGGACAATTTGAAAGGGTTGGACAGTGGGGGCTTCCAGGTTATTGGTGGATTCAGAGATTTTCCGATTGGCAATTGGTTGAAAGAGTATTATCTAAAGACCTAGAATCAATAGAAAGGAAGGTCTGGGTTAAGATAAGGGGTTGCCAAGACCAAAGTTTTATCATGCAGATGAAATCTCCAGGCAGCAGGCTTCAGAGCTCTTATCAGACCCCAAAAAGGTACCAGACTCTTAGTCAATTCTCTCCTGAATCAGGGAAAAAACCTGGAATGAGAAGGGTATTCTCTGCAGAATGCAGATTTTCCCTACGAGAGACAAGCTTGCAGGGCCATTTCAAAATATGCCAAAGACATATCTTTTGGATTACAATACTTTTGTTTCTTTCAGGGCCTGCTATCTATCATGTTGGTGTCTTACCACTAGAAAGTGTTTGCTTTGTCAGTCTTAATGTCTGTTTTAATGTTAAGGCTAGTCGGCTTCCTTCCAAAGCATGGCAGGTATAATGAGGCATGTCCAGCCACCCATTCCCATCATGGCCTAAACTAGTTTCAAGTTTACTATAGAATGCCCTTGGTCCAGAGGAGGTATCCATGCAGTTAGTTAGGAGGTTTAGAATTTTATTTTTGGTTGTAAGTATGACAACATACCCCTTCTCTAACACAGAGATGAAAGTTTGAAATGGGAAAAAATAACTTGCATGAAGTTCGTTATTTTTATCATAATCATTACTATGGCCTCAAGAAAACTATATAACATAGCTTAGTTTGAAGTAAAAATAAATAATAAATAAATAAAAGTAAAAGCAAACACTGCTATTCATCTTAGCATATAAGGAGTTAAAAATTCCCATGATTGGCCAGGCATGGTGGCTCATGCCTGTAATCCCAACACTTTGGGAGGTGGAGGTGGGTGGATCACCCGCTGTCAGGAGATGAGACCAGACTAGCCAGTGCAGTGAAACTCCATCTCTACTAAAAATACAAAAATTAGCTGGGCATGGTAGCATGAGCCTGTAATCCCAGCTACTCGGAAGGCTGAGGCAGAAACATTGCTTGAACCCAGGAGGCAGAGGCTGTAGTGAGCCGAGATTGTGCCGCTGCACTCTAGCCTGGGCAACAAGAGTGAAACTTCTCCCCCACCCCGCCAAAAAAAAAAAAATTCCCATGATTGAGGATAATTCGAGTGTTTTTTAAACACTTAGGATACATCAGTCCTTAACACACATAGTCTTCTCAATAATTATCTAAGACAGGTCCTGAATCCTATTTTGCAGGTGAGGCCACGGTAGCTCGGGCTTGTTAAAGAACTTGTCTGTGATCACATAGCTGGCAAGTGGCAGAACTCAGTCTAGAGTCTGAATTCTAGATCACTGTATGGGTGGTTCTCAGCCCCACCTGACTCTACACTCTGTTTAATAATAGATCCTGTGAAATCCCTGCTTTATCATCCTGAAATAAAATGTATAGACAATATAAGCTGCCAAAAATGAAATTAAAATTAATATTAGCTGTGAGTGAAATGTTAAAAAAAAAAAAAGGAAAACACTGACGATAAAATAATGTGCACGTTATTAGTAAATGTTCAGGCACAAGCATGCTAGAAGACATAACAAGGAGTCGGACACTTGCCATTGAAATTCCCTGAACATGACAGCTTTCAGCAAGAATGACACAGATGGGCTTCATTGGTAGCGTTATGGTCAGTGATATGATATTCTAAAACGGTGAGAAAAATCTTGGTGCTTTTCCAAATGAAACAAAGTGCCCTCCTTTCTCAATTTTTGTGGCAATTGTGTTCCAAGAAAATTCAATGTGAATTAGAACTGAGTTAAAGCACTAACAACAGCACCAACTTTGGGTTCATATGTTACCCAAATTGGGGTCTAGTTTCAGATATACAGATGTTCATCTACTTGAATTTTCAGCAAGACAAATGGAAGTCGTGGGATACACAGGCACGTCCTTGCAGGGCTGGACTGAATCACGCAGTGTCTTGATAACTAAGTCTTCTTGCTTTCTGCGCACTAAACCCTACGGGCTGAGTATCCCTTATCTGAAATGCTTGGGATCAGAAGTGTTTCAAATTTCGAATATTTTCAGATTTGGGATGCGCAACCATGTCAGCACTACTTCGATCATTGTGACAATCAGTGACTCCCCCACAAAAATATTCTAAATGTCCTGGGGGCAGTGCCCACCTCCATAGTCATTCTCCTATGACCTCATGAAGCGTATGTTCCTCTTGATAAAAAATAACCAAATTTCTTACTTTTAGCTCAGAACCATAGGCTCATCAATCATACAGTCACAGTATTGTATTATTTAAAATAATGAACATTTACCGTACAAATAAGACTAAGTTTAACTAGATTGATATTATTAACATGAGAAAATGTACCTCTTATTCAGATACCACTATTACTTCTATGCTCTAAGAGGCTTCTTTGGAAAAGAGTAAAGTCTAAGTGTCAACAGGCATACACATCTAATAGAGACAGGCAGGTTACTTAGAACTTTTAAAGTATTTTATGCTTTCTCTTAAATGTAGTTTTTGAATAAATGTGTAACTTTGGAAAAGTTAATTACTTGAGGATGCTTTTCCACTCTTGACTGAATCATTCTCATTTAGTTTGATCCACAGAAAATTTCTTTTAGCAAAGTCATTCTTTCACAGATCACATCTCTTTGTTTCCTAGCATGAAAAGCCACATATCCATTACTTTGAAAAATAATGTCTATTCTTTCTGTTTTATATTTATAAGAATGTGTATGTTTATGTATGTAAATTTCTACATACACATATAGCAAAAAAAGTTGTAAATTATTGTGATTTTAGTGTATAGGGAAGAAAAGGCACAAACTAAGAAATGTCAAGAACTGTGTGTAATCACTTTGAGGTAGAGGCAGGTAGAAGGCATCTCTGGACTGGGGTTGAATGCTGGTTGAAACCGGGAAGAGGCAGAGAAAGAAACTTCATAAGACACGCCCACCAACGCCAAGACAATTGACCATAGCAACACCAGAAAATTACTGCTTGCCGTAGCGCACCCAGAACGTAGCGCCCATTTTTTAGCTATTTCTGAATAACCTGCCCCTTAATTAGTATGTCATTAAAAGTGAGTGTGACGGCAAAAACTGCTCCTAGGTTGCTACTCTCAGGCCGGTGGGGTAGCCCTGCTCTGCAGGAGCGGTGAAGCCAAGACCTGCCCTGTATCAGCTTCCTTTGATCCATACAACAGTCCTAAAACGTGGATATTAGTAACCTCTTGCTACCAACGAGAAAATGATACTCAGAAAAGATAGGCAGTTCCTCTGAGTCCTTCAACCAGAACACAGGCAAACCATAGTTTCAAACCAGCTACAGCTGGCTTTACAGCATGGGGCCTTTCCACTAGATTTCACAAATAAATTCAATAGTGCTCATTTAGACTAGGGATACTAATTCATCTCATAAAAGGCAAATTAGAAGAAATAGAACCCTTATAGAGGACCCTGAAACTCAAGAAAGCAAACCAGCTTGGATAATGTCCAACCACCCACCTCAAACTACCTATAATGTATTATCACTTACCTCTGAAGAACCAGGATACTTCAAGGGAACAATTTCAAACCACTATTCTAGAGTTCCAAAGAGAAGCTAAGATGAATGATCTTATTTTTGGAAGTTAAAAAAAAATTGCAAGATCTTCACCTGTTAGAACTTTAAGAACTATAGTTATAAAGACATTCAAATACAGAAAAAACTCATTTAATAGAAAAGAAAACAGGATTCCATCTTATAAGTATTCAATGATTTAAAAATACAAACTCATAGAAAAGAAATGGGAAGAAAAGTAAAACCCAGAGCGGCAGTGTTTATGTTTCAAAAAATGAGAGTAGTGTCAGTGAGTATCTATTATGTTCTAGCCTCTCTTCATACTTTAGACTGACTTATATCTTATAGGAATGCTCAGAAGTTGGTGCTATTTTATTCATTTTGCAGATCCAGAATTTAGGACGAGGCTAATTATTTGTCCAAGTATTACACAATGTAACAGAACTAGGGCATAAATCCAATTCTACCACCCCGAAGTCTATGCTCAAAATAATTTGAGTTGTGGGCAATTGTCTTTCCCTTCACCATTGTCTTGTATTGAAAGACCATTATATTACATTTCTAATAAAAATGACTAATAAAAATAATAAAGGGTTTATTTTAGGTAAAATAAAAATAAACTGCATCCCATAACTGACTTGCAATAGTCAATTACTTAAGTTCTACATGAAATGCAAAATAGAAAAGCGTACATTCATCCATTGAATTTGTTTCATGGAAAATATTTAGTTCTATTAATTCTTGACAAAAAGTAGAATTGAAAAGAAACACTAGTTCATAGGTTGGCTAATAAAAAAATCTTTTTTTACAAGTGCTAATTATTAATGCAAGTACTTAGATAGTGCCTAGCACATCATGAATACTTATAACTGTACTTTGGTGTGACTGTTATTATAATTATATAATGGGAGCTTAACCAGTGGTTCTTGTTTGGGAGGATGACTTTTCTGTAGCTAAATGATCGTTGCCTGTTTCTTCCAGTCTGAAGAAACCATTTGTGTCCTAAATAAAACAATGATCCTTTAACAGATCCTAAATAGTCACACACTTTTAAGCTCAAGAGATAAACTCATGGGAAAATTATACATCCAGAAGTTTAATTTGTATTATATAGACAAAATGACTGATAGGCAGAATATTTTGCAGAATTTTGGCAAGTAGCAAATTCTTCGAAAAGAATTTCAAGACAGCTATGCCATCACATGGGTTCTTAAAATACAAATGCACACAAGTGGTTCTTTCTTCTGGTAAAAGTCACACATAAGAAATAGACATATGATAATATGATTGGAATGTGACCTCACAGTAAAAATGCCTTCTTTTTATCACCAGTTTGTAATTTCTAAAACAAAATGCATCATTTCACAACAGGAAACCCCTGGGGATGATGAGGAGCATAAAATATGTTCAAACAAATTAAGTTTAATATATTTTGACTCTTCCATTTTTGTCTTCTCCTCTTGAACTACGTGCTCTTTGTTTATAGCTTTGCACAGAAGAAAACGAGTGCCTTCTGTGCATGAGAGATCTGTCATATGATTACCTGGAGGAAATTAAAATGATACACAATGTAATAAGGCAAATGGAATGTTGACCAATTATTCAGGACATCTGATTGGCCAATGTACCGGGCAGTAATTCCTTAGACATTCCACTCTCAGAGAGATCTTGTACTTCCCACAGAGACGTGAAAAAATCCCCTTGCCTATGGAACTGCCATGGGTAGTCAGTGCAAATCAGTGTACTTCCTCTTGTTCTGCATAAAGGAACCTGAAGGGCAGGAACATGTGTCACACAAAAGCACCATGGGAGCCTATCATTATTACTACTAATAGGAACAAATGGAACCTTTGCATACATAAACAAATCATAGGAGCTGTATATTTTTTTCTCAGCTTTTAAAATCGATGGTAAGTATCAGGGCATTTTCTTGGGATTAATCTACCAAGTTTTTTTGTTACTTTGAAATGAACAAACTTCAGTCCATCATTAATCCCTAAGAAATTCTGTGCCTCTCAGTCACTGGACTGACATGTGAATGGCTGCTCCCCTTTGGACTTAGAGGAGGTGCTACAAAAACTCCAGCCTGATCACAGAATTAAAAAACAAAACAAAAAGGAAACAACGAAGGTACTCCTAGCTTCTTGGGTTATTTCTTGGAGTTCTGAACCTAAATAAAATGTACTAAGTACAATTTTGGATTAAGAACCTTTCAGGGCTTCTAACAGCTGTAATTCCAACATTTTGTGAAGAGTAGATTTGCAGCTGCCAACCTGCCCAGGCAACTTTTGCTTCAGTAGGCAGTAGAATCATTCCCAGAGGATCAAAAGCAAACAGCATTTTGTGGCTTTTTGCTGAATGTGTATTCACTGCCAGGCATCAACCCTCACCTGGGGAAAAAAATCTCTGTTATGGAGGAGTGTATCACCAGTAGCAACTGTTCTCACAGAGATGGACATACATGGGTGTGAGTATTCAGTCATCAGAATACAGGTTTGGTGGGAGAACAGTGATAATTCAGGTAATCACTAAATATGAATTTTAATGAGGATATTCGATAGTCATTAAATACGGCATTAGACATGGGGATTAAAGGTTGGTGTTTCTATGTGAACACTGCATGAGTTATTTTAGTTCTAATTATATGAAGAATAATTAGAATTAATAGATATATCTGTACTAGTAAAATTATTTAGTTTTTTTGATAATTCTTTGAATCCATTCATCAGAGGTGTTTGAACCAAAGCAACTCCATCTTGAATAGGGGCTAGGTAAAATGAACCTGAGACCTACTGGGCTGCATTCCCAGACAGTGAAGTCATTTTAAATCACAGGATGAGATAGGAAGTCGGCACAAGATAAGGTCATAAAGACCTTGCTGATAAAACAAGTTTGCTGTAAAGAAGCCAGCCAGAACCCACCAAAACCAAGATGTCGACGAGAGTGACCTATGGTCATCTTCATGGCTGCACTCCCACCAGAACCATGACAGTTTACAAATGCTGTGGCAACATAAGGAGGTTACTCTACGTGGTCCAAAAAAGGAGGCACTAATAATTCATCCCTTATTTAGCATTTAATCAAGAAATAAGCATGAAAATGGGCAACCAGCTGCACTCAGAGCTGCCCTGCCTATAGAGTAACCATTCTTTCTTCCTTTACTTTCTCAATAAACTTGCTTTCCCTTTACCGTATGAATTCACCTCAAATTCTTTCTTGTGTGAGATCAAGAACCCTCTTTTGGGGTCTGGACTGAAATACTTTCCAGTAACACATATATTAAAGGTTAGTGGATTGGCATTTGTGCTATTTTTCTGTTACATAAATGGAATAAATAATTTGGTTGTTAAAAGTTTCTAACTACACAACAAACAATTGATATGAAGGAATTTACCTCGGAATCTGTGATTCTCCTCCCAAAACCCAGAAACCTTTCTCTCGAGACTTTTTTCTTTTGAACTAAAGTGCCCAGACACAAGTCCCTGCAAGAGGTCAAACAGTAATAATGAGAATAGATGCAAAAGGTGAGGTCATAGACAGATTGGTTTTTACATACCATTACTAGAAATGCCCATTTTGAAAGGGTTTAACCTGGTGTTTTCTTTAGTGTTCAGGGCACACCTACAAAAGGCAGAAAAGAATAGAAATTCTCATGTTTCCTCAAAGACAACTGGCAAAGAAAAAAGATTTTCTGTGGAAGTAAGTGACCTAGTCCACACTCCAACTATTGCCTACCTGTGGGATCTCTCTTGATTTTAATTATGTGCTCTAAAAAAATCAGTACTGACAGTACTAGCTTGGACTTGTATGGTGTTTTTGTTTTTTGTTTTTTGTTTTTCGTTTTCTTTTTTTTTTTTTTTTTTGAGACAGAGTCTTGCTCTGTTGTCAGGCGCCAGGCTGGAGTGCAGTGGTGCAATCTCAGCTCACTGCAACCTCCACCTCCCCGGTTCAAGCAATTCTCCTGCCTCAGCCTCCTGAGTAGCTGACACTACAGGCGTGCACCACCATGCCCAGCTAATTTTTGTATTTTTTGGTAGAGAGACAGTTTCACTATGTTGGCCAGGATGGTTTCGATCTCTTCTTGACTTCGTGATCTGCCCGCCTTGGCCTCCCAAAGTGCTGGGATTACAGGCATGAAGCACCACACCCGGCCTTGTATGGCATTTTATAGCTTTCAAACACTTTCTCATGTAATCTCAAATATCCGCATCCCCATTTTTCTGATGAGGAAAATGAGGGAAAACTAGAAAACTCTCTAACATCTAAAATATTGAAAAGTGATTGAATAGATGTATAGCACACATCAGATAAAAGTTTTTCCTGTAATTTTCTTAGAAGGAAAGACCAGCCTCCTTCTCTCACCTTTGGGAAGATAGCAGTGCGGGACCCAGGCTTTTACAAACTTCCTTCGTACTCCAAATCCCATGATGGAGATAGAAAAGGGGAACAGATTCATTAAAGATTGAGGAAAAGAAAAATTGTTCAACTTCTTATGCATTTTCAAAGACAATTAAAACTTTATCTAGGATTTTGTTTTCTTAAGTTTTTGCTTACTTTCCACTGAGTAAATTGTTAGTCAATGTTTTCTACATCCTTAATAGTAAGGAGTTCCTATGATAAAGTCAGTAATAGCACACCCAGAACTTTTGCATCATGAAAAAAATAATACATAGGATCTTGTATCCCAATTAGGTAAAACAAATATGCTGCAATTTGTAATTATTATAGCTATTACAATTCCTTTTAATGAATCCATTCTTGAATTAAAGTTCTCTTTGGTTTATTCACAGTATTGTAAGAACTGTTATAAAAAATGAGCAAGGCTTTCAACATTTATAATAAAAGCTGAATGACTAAACAGACCTACTTTTTTTTATTTGCATTAATGAGTTCACCCTCAAATATATATGCAATAATATATAAAATTAAGTTATAAATGTAGGGATGTGCTCCCAGTCACCAAGAAAATCTGCATGCAAATGCATAATAATCACAAATCTACAATATTACAATATTAAAAAATACCCACAATTAAATTATCATGTGGAAATAATCATAATGTTATTGGAAACTCAATTATTGTGGCAACCCTTGTCGGGGAATTAGCAGAGTATGGCAAAGGCAAGTCAGACCTGAATTCATCAAATATATATTATCACAATATTACATGTTCACTTCGATTCCATGCAAAGACAAACATCCTCTCTCACTAGTATCTGCTCAATGCATTTGTATTATTCATGAACAACTCTGTGATCTATTATACATACAAAACTGATTGTACGCTTCTAGCCGCAGGCTACAATGCAGAGACACAGAATTAATTTTATTATATACACATGCATGATAATTGTGAAGGATTTGGTCAAATACCAAACTCTGCTCCTGTGCTCGCTCCATTATTCCACTTTCCAAAAAACAAAAACAAAACATATAAAGGTCCGAGGTCAGCAGCAATTTCTCTTCATGACAGTGAAACTCATTGTCGTTTAGAGTAGCAAGTTCCTGGATATTAATGAGTCCCGAACTGTGAAGAATTGTCCACACTCCTTCTTACCAAAGCGAAAAATAAGTTCATTATTGATACCCTAAAAACTTGAGTCCAAGTGACATAACTATAAGGAATATTTGGGACTTGCTGGTTGTAGCTATCTTGTATCTGGGCGGTTCTCTTGCTGGGATGACTGGGTGAGATTTTAAGATCCTTGCCAACATATAGCAGGATTTAAAGGTAACACCAATTTGCAACTTCCAGGCTGGTTGGTCCTTCCGTTTCACCACTTCCTCCCTTATGCTAATATGAAACATTCCTGTTTCCTTTCCTACATCGTAAATTGCACGAAGTCCTTATTTACTTTTGATTTTTTTCATCTTTCTATCCCTAATGCCTTGCAGAGTGCTATGGACATAGAGGAAAATAAATATGTATTTCATAAGTTCAAGATATTCCAGTACTGCTGTCCATCATAATCTTATTTTTGAATGGTCTCTACTAGCACTGTCCAACAGAAATGTAATGCAAGCCACAAGTGAAATTTTAAATTTTCTGGTGCCTAGGCTAAAAAGAAAAGGTAAAAAAAAATGGTTAATATTAATCTTAATGACATTTAATCCACTATATTCAAATTATTACCCATTCAATACATACTCGATATGAAAAATTATGAATGAAATAATTTACTTCAAAATTAGCTGTGTATTTTATGTTGATTAATACAAACATATATCACTTAAGACTAGTCACATTTAATTGTTCCATATCCACATGGGGCTAGTGGCTACCATACTGGACCATGCAGGCCTATGATCTGGTTAATGCACTGAAGCTAACTGGTTAAGCCAGTTTATTTGTGTGTATTCAAGATGAGCTGATTAGCTACTGCTTTCACTTGTCAGCTGAATTTCTATACGTTACATAAGTATAGCCTCAGGTTCAGAGAACTTTTTTCTCTAATTAGAGCAAATAAAAATAAGAAATCACTTTAAACTGTTCGAAAAGCTATTACTTTGTTTCTGTTATAGGTGATTCTTCTAGAAATGGTCGATGAGAATGCCAATTTTACACGCTAGACCCCACTTCCATTATTTGAGTAAAAGGTGAAAAAACTGTATCAGAGCAAGTGAACATAATGACATTTCTGTGTATTGGGCCTTTTAGGATATATTTCTGAGCCCCAAGATCTTAATCTATCAAATGGAATAATATCTAGTTATTGGGGGCCTGTTCTGAGGTTATGAGAATTAAATGAGATACAATATGCTTAGTATAATCTCTGGCATGTGTTAGGCACTTAATAAATGTTATCTATTGTTCTTTTTCTCATCATTGTTTTTTATCATTACTTAAAACTCCCTGTTGAAATGTCACCTAACTCTTTCTATGTAGGTCTTCATAAAGTGAGAATTTAAAAACCAGGCCTTCTGGTTCCCAGCTGGAACGATCAACTATGGCAAACTGAGTAAACTCTATGTGGAAAATCCTCCGAGAACCACGTGCAGACTCTCATTTAAATGCTTTTTTTATGCTGAAGATGTTTCCCTCTCTACGTACGGCCCCTTATTAGCTCCAGACACTCAGATGTTCAGGGGTACACCTTGTGGTGCATGAGGTGCACAGTAGATTCTTCGAAGAGAGGGGAGGCAGCTAATGATATATTTGCATCTGTTGAATAGTAATTGTAAACTCTGTGCCTGGAATGGGGATACATTTTGACTAATGGATAATAACACTCAAAAAAAGTTTGTTTGGATTTGTTTGTTCTGTTGCCTGGTTTTACCTTATGAAACTGACGTCATTTCACAATGTTTTCTCTCTCTCCTTTCAGTCTTCTTACTGACAGTCTCTCCATCTACATGTAAGACACTCACAGTCTCATATAGATATGATATATATATATCTTGTAGTCTGATATATACATATTTCTCTCATATGTGTGTGTGTACTATATATATATATATATATATATATATATATACCTCATGTATCATATATATGAGAAAGAGATACCTATCTAATACCTATGCAAAAAGAGTTTCTTTCTTTTTTTTTGAGACGGACTCTCCTGTTGTCGCCCAGGCTAAAGTGCAGTGGTGTTATCTCAGCTCATTGCAATCTCTGCCTCCCAGGTTCAAGTGATTCTCCTGCCTCAGCCTCCCAAGTAGCTGGGATTACAGGAGCGCACCGCCAGGCCCAGATAATATTTGTAATTTTTAGTAGAGATGGAGTTTCACATGTTGGCCAGGCTGGTCTCGAATCCTGACCTCTAGTTATCTGCCTGCCTCAGCATCCCAAAGTGCTGGGATTACAGGAATGAGCCACCATGCCCAGCCTAAAAAAAAGTTTCTAATAGCTAAACTAAAAAGTTTTTGTAAAGAGGTACATATCTGTTTCTCATCCATATGATATATAAGATATATATGAGATATATATGTATAGAGATATATATATGTATACACATAGGTGTGTGTATACACACACATATATGAGAGTATATATGAAATACATATATCTACACATATATGTATACACACAGATACATATATGTATCTCCTATATACTATGTGTATTACCCACACATACGTTTACACATATGTACAACTGTGTGTGTCTGCGTGTATGTGTGTACATATGAAACTACAGTGTCTTGCCATATAGCTAGTGGAAATAAAGAAGAAATTTTAAATGCGCTTTTATTATTGGCCTGAGTTTTTTCTTATTTCCTGGAAGTCTAAGCCAGCATTGTTCATATTTGAAATAAAATGTGAGTCACTAATATGAGCTATCCATGTAATTAAAAATATTCTAATAGCTAAACTAAAAATAATTTTTGAAGACAAAAATTTAGGTGAAATTAATTTTCCATATCTTACATTTTTTTTCAGACAGGGTCTCATTCTGTCATCAGGCTGGAGTCCAGTGGCACATTCATGGTTTACTGCAGACTGGACTCAAGTGATCTTCCAAACTCAAGTGCTCTTCCCACCTCAGTCTCACACCTCCTAGTAGCTGGGACTACAGGTGAGCACCACTGCATCTGGCTAATTTTTAATCACAGCTTTTGTTTTACTAAATACATCTTAATTTTTTTCATTGCTAGAGGTAAACAATATAAAAATATTTTTACACCTCTTTTTGTACTAAGTCTTAGAAATCCTGTGTGTGTTTTTCCGGTCCAGCACCGCTCACTGCAGAATAGTCGCATTCAAGTACTTACTCAGATGCCTGTGTGGCTGGTGGCTACCACACTGGACCCGCAGTTCTAATCCAACTCTTTGGCCTTCCTTAACCTGAACTGCAGAATACCGCTACTAATAAACGAACTAAAGCTTTGCCCCGACAAAGCCCTGCTGCTGACTGCTGACTGACATTTGAACAAAGAAAATGTCCTTATATTTAAGCATCAGAACTATTACTTTTCTAATATCTCGCAACCCTTGGGTCACTTGAGGCCATTTCTCATGATTTGCATTAGGTGTTCTTTGAGACACAACATTAATCCAGTAATAATTAAAATGATATACTGTACTATTAACATTCTAAAATCTTTAAAGCAAAGTGATCTATGCCTGCAGCGCTGCCCAGGCTGGCTAATTAAACAGCATACAGTTGTAAATGGCTATTGTAAGCAGTTCCCTATTTAAAAATACAGCTCTGGGAAGTGGAGTTTATAGTGACAGGGGCGCTACCAGGATTGATCGGCTTTAAATAGAAGCCGATGCAGCACACATAGCAAATTTTACTTGAGAGGCTGGTATTTTGCTTTGTTGCTAATGTGAGGCTTTGGTTTCAACCTAGGCTCCTGTTGAATGGCAGGCCATAGGCTGTGTAAGCTAGACACCTCGTAGGGGGTGAGGTTGCAGGATGGATCCTCCTCTTGCTCTTTCTCATGTGAGTCAGCATTCCTGGGAGACGGAGCCAACCATCCCAGCAAGAGGAACGCTGGCTCCACTCCACCCAGCAACCTCTCGTCTCTGAGCCAAGGGATTTGGGTGTGTAAACTCAAGAAAGACTTGGCTCCATTCTCTCTCTCTCACTTTCTTTCTGCAACAATTAGAACTGAATTATTTGCTTTTTGTTTTCCCTTCTCCCACTTGTTCCACCATTCATATCTAAGTGAGCAACTTCTCAGGTTTTTTTACACTAATGTTTCCTGGTTCTAAAAAGCAAGTGATAATTGAGTTGTCTTAATCCCTTGAAATGGAACTGAAAATCTGGAGGTAGCTACATCAGCAAAGAGAGGATGGCAGCCTTTTTACTACATTTCACTTCCTTTCAGGACCTCCCAGAGAAGACCTCAGATAAACTGTTTTAGCTCTAGGTGAAACCTGAAAGTCAACTGAGTACGGCTGCCATTTTGGTTTCACCTTTTCCTTTCCACCCATCAGTCACCCAGCAGTGAGCTTTAAGCCATCAGATATTGTTGTGCCTACATCAAGGGTGTGTTTGGTTGTATGTACAGTGCCTGGCACAGACTTAGACTCAATGACTGAATGAATGAATGAATGAATGAGCCATTAAGTGATTAAATGAGCTCACAGTACTGTCAACTCAAAGTCAGACTTTCTGGTAAACTCTTCTGAGTCTTACATTTGAGTTTTGATATTTCAAATATTATATAAAGAAATGCTTTAACCCTCCCCCGCCAAAAAAAACCTACTAGGTTATAGAAGGCACGGTTTCCCATGTTACCACTTCTTCTCTTCCTCAAGGTTTCCCATATTAGAGTCAATAAAAATATGTTTTCTTAGCTCAAGTATTAGGTGGAATTAAGAAAAAAAGCACTGCTATATTAGAAAAGGAATTAGATTTGCGATTCTAGGATAAAGTTACTGAAGATGAAATCTGAGTATGTGCTCTAAATAATAATTCCTCTAGGTATCCAGGTATTCAGAAATTCATTTTTAACATCTGTCTGAATAGGTAGGGGGTTTGAGTTATCCCCATGCTTTTCAATCCATATAATTATAATTTACATCTACCTAGAATTTCTATTTAATCTGAATAACACATACCCCTCTCTAGAGTATGACTCAGTGGACAATATACTAAACCTTGGGAGTGTTCAAAAGCATAGCTTTTTAATGCCTCAACTTGCCCAAAGGAAGAATAAGCTGATCACCAAACAGATGCCCTGCAGTAATTAGATTAATTAGATGAATAACACAAGTTTAAACCCCAACCCTGTTTTATAAATACATTCTGGACAATCCCTTTTGATCAGAACAGGTCTAATTGCAATAGCTGAAACTGTCAGAACTATCAGGGTGGCCACATTCAAATATTGGAGGATATGGTCAAATCTAGAACTGACATTGATTGTACGTTATTCTCCTAGAATAGCCAGCTTTCCCTGCCAGCTACATTGTCTGCTTTAGCAAGGAATTGGCAGGTTCTAGTTGGGCTTCAGTCAGCCTAACACAGACTGAGCTTGTTGTGTAAAATGTGACATAATAGAAGTAAAGATGTGAAGATGATTTCACTTCTCTGTGGAACCAAAAAAATTTGAACTCACACATGCAGAGTAGAACAGTGGTTGTTAGAGGGACTGGGAAGTGTGGGGAACAGGAAGATGTTGGTTAAAAGGTGTAGAATTTCAGTTAAATAGAAAGATTAAGTTCTGGAGATCTACTGTACAGCATGATGACTACTGTTAATAACAAGGTATTGTATATCTGGAAATTGCTAAGATAGATTTTAAATGTTCTCACCAACAAATGAAATGTTAAATATGTGAGATCATAGTTAAGTTTATGAAAATGTTAATTAACTTTAGTTATTCCACAATATGCATGTGTGTCTATGTGTGCATACATATCAGAACTGCTTGTTGTACACCATAAATATATATAATTTTTATTGGTCAGTTAAAAATAAACAATTAAACAAAAACTGCTGTAAGGAGACAAAGAAATAACATTTAGGGAGTAGGATAAAAAAGCACTGAACAATCCATTTTTTTATTAGAATCTTCTCTAAGATACTCTGAGCATGGAGTTAAGTTCATTTTGCAGGACTCATAAGACTGTTTTATGGGCTGGGCACGGTGGCTCACACCTGTAATCCCAGCACTTTGGGAGGCCGCGGTGGGTGGATCACGAGGTCAAGAGATCGAGACCATCCTGGTCAACATGGTGAAACCCTGTCTCTACTAAAAATACAAATATTAGCTGGGCATGGTGGCGCACGCCTGTAGTCCCAGCTACTAGGGAGGCTGAGGCAGGAGAATTGCTTGAACCCAGGAGGCAGAGGTTGCGGTGAGCCGAGATCACGCCATTGCACTCTAGCCTGGTTAACAAGAGCGAAACTCCGTCTCAAAAAAAAAAAAAAAAAAAAAGACTGTTTTATATATATATATACACACGCACACACATATTATATATATAGTGTCAGAATATATGCATAAAATGGGCTTAAAACAATGTTCAAATATTCAAGTCATAAGCACATAGCTTCTATGTTTTGGCATTAGGCAAACTATTTTTACATAAAGTCATTTAGCCAGTGACTAAATAAACAGATGACTTTTCAAAGCAAATATTTTGATCTAATATAAACATAGGACATCCAAAATGAAGCAGAATAGATGCATCACAGTGCTCTATTGTAAGGTATTTCCTGACTGGAGTGATATTTGAAACCATGTAAGTAAAACAGTTAACTGTATTCTAGATATCACCTCCCCTAATTTATAAGTAATAGCATTTATTTAAACTGGTTTTAAACTGTTATTCATCTTTTTTAATGCAATTAGTTTTTACACAGGGCATAAATAAAATCAGCATCTATACAATTAGGTATCTTAAGGAAAATTAGCATCTATACCAATAGGTTTCTTAAGGAAAATGCTGAACTGCAATTTTCTTTGTTTCTTGGTTGAAATGAATGTTTGTGTGTACATATATATATATATATATATATATTTATATATATAGGTGCACACACACACACATACTGTGATTAGTATAATTAGTTGTGTGCACAATCACAGGAATGTGGAATTTTTCTTACAATTATTTAATTATCTACATTTCTGATGATATTCATTATTAATCTACCTGTATCCACTCTTACTTCACTCTATTCTCTTTTAAATATCATCAAGTATATGACATTCCTATTATACTAACTTTACTCTAAGTTCTTCCAAAGATGATTAATTTCTTCTGCATGAGAATTTGAGCCTCTAAACATCAACTAAACCCATTTAGACATATATTTCCAATGATGACTAAATGCACTGATATATTTTATCTGAATAGAAGTTCAAAATAACCTCTATATCCCATAGCCCTGACCATCAATCTTAGTAAAAACAGATCAATGGAAAACAATATAGCAGAACAGCAAACATAAATACTGAAACCTTATTTGTAGATGTTTGCTATAAATGTAACATCCACCATACACAGGGAGAGATGCTGAAAATAGCTTTCTTCTGAAATGAGTACACTGCTCCTTGGGAGAAAGGCAAACTGCATTATTAGATTAACATCAACACAATGAAGTTACTTTTTTAAGAATCTCATACACTCAAGTTTATGTTAAGGAGGAAAATGTCCTTTTGGTAATTGAACTAAAAATCTAATGGACATGATGGATGCTTGATTGTATCCAGATGGCATCAAAGCATCCTATCAATTCCACACAGATTTCTGCTAACTAGATATTTTATGAAAGTGAGAGAAAAAATTAAAATGAAAATTGAATTTCAAAAAATTGAAATTGATATGTGAAGTGAATTGATCAGCTACTGTTATTAGTCCGTTTTGCCTTGCCATAAAGGGATCCCTGAGACTGAGTAATTTATAAAGAAAAGAGGTTTATTTGGCTCCCGGTCTTGCAGAATATACAAGCATGGCACCAGCATCTGCGTGGCTTCCGTTGAGGCCTTAAGTAACTTAAATTCATGGTGGAAGGCAAAAGGGGGAGCCAGTGTATCACATGACAAGAGAGGAAGCAAAGAGAGGCCAGGCTCTTTAAACAACCAGCTGTCCTGTGAACTAAGACAGCGAGAACCCACTTATTACTGTGAGGACAGCACCAAGCCGTTCACAAGGGATCCTCCCCCATGACCCAAACACCTTCCACGAGGCCCTACCTCCAACATTGGAAGTCACATTTCAACGTGAGATTTGGAGGGGCTGTTTTGGAAACATGTAGCTCAGAACATTATGGTGATTGGGTTATAATATTTTGGCTCAAATGTAAAACATAGGCTAATATGAAATACAGGCATATCACTACATAAACAGAAGTCTCACCTTGATTTCAAAGACTTTTTTCGTGCATTATAGCCCATTATTGTTCTGTGTGTCTCAACCCTTTATCTTCAAATTTGCAACATTGCCATGAATATGAGTCACTTCCTTAAATACCACATGTTGATGAAAAAATCTTTGGGAAGTGAGTCATTTAATGGACTATAGGGGGAAATTTTTAAACTTAATATAGAATAATTTTTCAACAGGATAACTTGTCTCTCTTCTGATTGCCATGATACTGTCTCACAGACTTGCACAGAAAATATCAAATATTTTTGGCTGAATAAATAAACAAAAGACAAGGCAGATAAACTGACTTCTCAGGCCCAAGATGGTGGCCTGTGTGATGTTTTGGTCTTGAAGGCCTGATGGGAAAACCATTTGCAGCTTCTGGGTAATGGTGACTTCAGTCCTGTCTCCCCAACAGCTCTTCTTAGCCTCTCATCTTGTGGGCTTTCCCTATACACTCCACATCATCAGCAAATCAGTGGGGTTTTTCAATTCTGTCTCTTCTTCATAATTGGTTTTCTGCTTTAATAACCTGTTAGCTGTCCAGCCCACTCACATGATTTTGCATGATAAAGGTACCACAGGAAGACTTCTAAAATAGCAGCAAATACTTTCTTTAAGCCAGGTGTAGGTCATGTTTTGACACCTGTCAATAGTCTCTTCTGATTCTCACAACCACCACCATCCCGGGTAAGTGTTATTATTTTATTATTAGTCCTATTTTACATGTATAAATGTTACACCAAAGAAACATAACTTACAGGGCATAATCAAAGAAGGATTTTATTTTGATCTTTCACATGTATTATATGGGGCTTGTTTTTCCCCTATGCTTGGATGCAATTTTTGACAAGTCCTCTGGTTTCTCTGCTTACAAGCAAGTAATGAAATCAGTTTCTGTTCAGTGATTAAGAAGATCATCTCCACATAATCGTGCAAACATTAAATTTAATAAATAAGGGCTTCTTACCATTGTCCAGCCCAGGCCTGTGTAATAAGAGGGCTGGTTACTCTCCCCTTCCGTGCTTTATAAGTTACCTCCTCTTCTCTATCCCACTGAGCTTGGTTTCAGACCCTCCAGGATGAGAGAGAGGGAGAAGTTTGGTCAGAGGGTAAAAGAGTAAAAGATCTTATTTGATTAATATTGTGGGGAAATTGCACGGGCTCTCATTGAACTTGGTAGATACTTTATGTGACTCTTTTGTGGGTAATTTCTAGTGCCTCCTCATACATTGTTAAGGATTCATCTTCAGCAGTTACTTTATGTAAATACATCTCTTTTTGTATGTCACGCAGTCACAGTCTAACAGTCTAGATCGGTGGCCTTGCCTTTGTACACAGCTTCGTAGAATCTCATGTCTAGTGCCATCATAGTATTAATTACACGACATTTTAATTTAGTGTTCTTTGTTTATTAGAAAGCTCTCTCCAACACAATGTAAGATAATCTCAGGCCAAATCTTTCCCATATGCAGCCACAGCTGGGACAAAGAGTAGAATTCACAAGAGCCAAGGTGCAATCCTAAAATTATCTTCAGCCTTTTTTTTTTTTTTTAAGTGTCAGAGTTAGATGTTAGAAAAGTGCTGCAAAACTGGTTTTCCCACGTTTTTTGCTTTGGTATGTTCCATTTATTGACTAGAAACATCACAAAAATTGTTCCTCATTAACATTCTATTATTGTTTAAAACACCATGAAAAAGGTGATAAAGATTAAGTAGTTTTAAAAGCGACAATATATTTTCTAGCTTTTGTCTGATCAAAGAGAATTGTTGTTTTGAAACAAGATTCGCCCCTGGAAAATTATCATTGTTTTGCCACTATTGTTTTTCTTATTCAAAACAAAACAAAGCAAAATCCTTGTAACATGCTATATCTTTAAATCGTTGGAAACATGACATTTCATATCAATTACAAACTGGACTGAACTGGCATTCACGAATTGAAAGACATACCTATTGGAGGTTAAGCTATACTATCATTCACTATGGATCGGAGTCCCCAACAGCTCAGTCAACTTTAATCCCAAATATAATTTTTTTCTTGCAAATACGTTTATAAAAACTTGGAACACATTAGTACATTTCTTTGAACATAACTGAACAAAAAAAAGACAAAACTCTGACTGGTTTCTAACATCCTGAAAAATATGGGTATTGCTTTGTGAATATTGTGTTTGTGTCACATGAAATGTTCAATATTTTAAGCCTGGGCAAATGATCTATGTGTGTGTGTGTCTGTGAGTGTGTGTGTGTGTGTGCGCGCGCGTGTGTGTGTGTTGTGCTAGGTGTGCATATGTACTTGTCATATGAAAACAAGTAACATACCCACTGGCAATTTGTGTCAATCTGAAAACGAAGAACAGAATGAAAGTATAGACAAAAGAAACAAATTTAACTATCTAGAAATTAGGTGGGCAGGTCAAGCTTCAAATGCCTTTCTTGCTTCAAACATATGCACATGGCAGATAAAAAATAAAAAATGAGAAAAACTAAGAGGACATAGTCAGAATCCAAACTACAATAAACCTCTCTGTTGCCAGGAAGAGAGTAGAAACATAAAATGGTGAGGGGCAAGAAATGAAAAGTTTAACTCAGGTCACGGCAACCGAGAGTTTGTCTGAAGGAAAATGGAGACTAAACTTCAAGTATAATTGAAAACAAAAAGAAAAAAGCCTCCTCACAATTTGAAACCAGAAAGCAAGACAAAAAGTCATCACTAATCTCTGTCGCCAGTCATGACTCTTGGAAAATCATACGTCAAGAAACCAAGTGCAGATTTTAAACCAGGAGCTAAGTCAAGCTGCCCTCTGAGCTCATTCATGGGATATCATGGGATATGTGATCCCCAACCTGGCTTTCCGTCAGGAAAGCTGGTTCTATGACTTGCCCTGGTTCTGGATTATGCTATAGACATAAAAAGGAAATTGTCAAACAGGGAGGGCTTAGCACAGAAAGGAAGAGCAAAGGCTGTGGGATAGTTCCACTCATCACCAGCATATAAACCAAATTTCTAAGGCATGTGAATAAGAAAGTGAAAAAGTAAATTAAAACTGCTTGGAATAAAAATGTGTTATAGGCTAAATAAATTGTATAGATGAGTCTGACCAGGCTTTTGATATATGTATTAAATGCTCAAAAGGAAAACATGAATTCTACTTATTTTTAAAAAATTATAAAACAATTCATAAGTAAATCAAGAACAGGTAAAGATAATAATAACAGTTTGAAATATAGAAAAGTAAAATTTTAAAATAATAATAAGAGCTATCGGTAAGAGCATATTTTATATCAGGGAATGTTCTAAATGTTTTGCATGAATTAGTATGTTACTACATCCCAATGAGGTAGGTACTATTATTATCTTCATTTAAAAATGAAAACAACTGAGATACAGCAATGAAGTTACTTATCCAAGGTCACACACCTAGTATGTGGCAGAGTAGTCTGGCCCTAAAATTCATGGAATGTTACATTCAATCAAGAAATAACTTTCAGTAAGATAGGTGGGAAAGACCCTAGTTTATACACAAGCAGAAATGGGAATTACTGAACTTCAAAAGATTTTAGCAAGAACTCCAGACAGAGCTAAATAGACAAAATATGTAAAAGCAGGGGAAAGAAAGTAGATCAATTGAGAGCTTCCAACCTTTGTGTTACAAGGGAACTAAAAGAGAGTGTGCAAAATGGTAATGAGGCAGTTCTTCTCAAAAAGAACTCTGCTGACTTTTTTTTTTTTGTATTTAAGAAATATATAAGGTCTTCAGAACAAAAGGTCACTGTAAGTACCTGACAGAAAATAAATAGCTGAATTTGTATATAGACATGCTGTAGCAAAACTGCAGAACATAAGCGAAAGGAAAACATACTAATATTCTAACACAATCAGAGAGAAATATTATCTACATTAAGAGGACAACAAGAATCAACATCAGTCTTGTCAGCAACAAGAGAAGCCATGCATTAAGCAACACCTTGAAAATTTACAGAAAAGAAAAAACAACTTTTTAACTTTGAAAACTATTTTAAAATCATATTGCAATTACCAGATTGAAAAACTTGACATTTTAAAATGTTTGCCTAGAGGTCAGATGTGCCAGGCTGGGCCTGGGACTACTTTCAGTGTGACTCTACCCAAATTGTATGTGGTAGATATCCTGGGATCATTCTTACAGTCACTTCCTTGAAAGCCCAGAAACCTACACGGTCACTCAAATTCACCTGGAGTTTTTTTCCTACAACTCCTTATCCAGTTCTTTAGTAGCCTTTTACATGTTTTCTCTTCTGATTTGAGTAGATGGAAATCTAACCTCATCTAGGTTAGGGCTAATTTTCTTCGTTACTTGAAAGTTTCAACTTATATTTTTATACACTGATTTCAGAGTTTACACTCATTTTCTTTTCTTTCTGTCTTTTTTATTGTTTTCTTTTGTTTCCTTTCTTAACTTTTAATTCCTTTATATGTAGGATCATTTGGGTTATAGTAAGAAATATCTTTCCTGCAAAGTTGCTAGTTATTCCTTGATAATTATTTTCACCATTGTGTGACGGAGAAATGTAAACTCATAATTATTTTCTTGTGGTATGAACGCTTATGAGATCTATCCTCTTAAAACATTTGTAAATGTGCAATACTTTATCGTTGACTCTAGATGCAATGTTACACAGCAAATCTCTAGAGCTTACCAATCTTGCTTAACTCAAACTTTAGCCCCATTGATGATTAACTCCCAGCCCCTGGAAACCATCATTCCATTTCTTTGATTCTATAAAGTTGACTGTTCAGACATCCAATATAAGTTGGATCATTCAGTATTTGTCGTTCTGTGACTGGCTTATTTCACTTAGCACAATATCCTCAAGATTCATCTGTATGTAGCATGTGTCAGAATTTCCTTCCTTTTGGAGGCTTAATAATATTCAATTGTATGTATACACATTTCCTTTACCCACTCATCTTTTGATGATGGACACTTAGGATGTTTCTGTCTCAGCTATTGTGAATCATGTTGCAATGAGTATGAATGGATTAATATCTATTTGGGATCCTGATTTTGATATGTCTCATTTTAAAATGTGTTCTTTTTAACTTAGCTAAATAAATTTACAACTCTGAGAACCTTCAGATTTAAGTACAAAAGTCATAGAGTATGGAAACTCTTATTAATATTTTTATACTCACTTCAAGATAGTGTTTATTGTTTAAAATGTTTATAATGTCTTTAAAATATGGCATATTAAGTCTTGTGACTTTAAGGTCTTAGGTGTGGGAAAATTTTTTAAGTGAATCAACAATATTGGAATGCTTTAGATAATATGTTTCTCTATACTTATATGTTGAATTTACTAGTCGTAAGAGTTACTAAAGTGTTCAGAAAGTTTTGTTGGGTTAAAAGTCTTCACTTTTGGACATTTGAAGGCTAAAATGTTGAATATTTTAAACTTATGAATACAAGTTTGATCATTAAGGCAATTTAAAAATCTGGTTATTAATGAAACAAGTTGTTTAGAGAAATTTAATCTGTTCAAATTGAATTAATAAAATTTTAATCCAAAAACAAGTAAAAGAAAATGTTACATTTATAAGAAAAATGCTTAACTTTAAAATAAAATGGTAAAGTACGTAAGTTAAACTTAAAAGTTTAAGTAAACCAGCTTTTATATCAATTGTATAACTTTAAATGTTATGTTTTAAAAAGAAAGCTATTGAAGACTCACTGTTACATAAACATAAGAGCAGCTTTCTTCCTCTTCTTTCTTATCTTTCTTGAAAAAGTCAGTCCCAAAGACATTAGATGGGGGCAAACAACACAGGTGTCCACATCACATATGGAGTAAAAGATGGAAAAGAAGTGGGTGCACAGGTGCCCGAGTTTGAGCGGAATAAGGAGACAGTGGACATGGGGGTGAGGAGCAGCCCAGGGATAAGGTACCAGTGTTCTAGCAGGGTGAGCGGGCTCAAATGACATAGGATGTCAGAGGCCAAGCAGAGTAAGGAGGGTGCCCATGTGGAGAAGTAAGTGGGCTTGGGGTGTCTGTGCCTAGCAGGTGGAGGACGGCATCTGCATCAGGAAGGGGCAGTGATACCTGTGAGAAATTGATTACATTCAGGCGGATTAATTAAGAAAGTAAATCTATTGATTCTGCTGGAAGCTATGTTTCTCACTATTAAAGAATTCTAAATATGGAAAAAGAAGGCAAAGGTGAACCTCACGGTTAGGCTTGGAGTGGGACCTATACTCATGGTTTTCTAGGTAATTTAGATACGTAAAGGTATTTTTCAATTCTCTATGTTAAAAACAGAAGTACTGAGTCATATGGCATAAAGAATTTATTGTAGAGATGATGCAATCATGGGTTCTGATTATGCAATTTACATATGGCTTTTATTTCTGCATCTGTTGCTGGGCCAGGAGTCAGCAGAATGGGCAGTCAGAAAAGAAACATGATTGTGAAGTGGAGACAGCAAAGGAAAAATGGAACCCAGGGGTTTGAACCTATGCCAGTGTCTCACTGCCTGCATTGCTGGTGAGGAGCTGATATGCAGGAGAAGCTGATGCCCATTGTCACAAAACTAAATGTGCACCTGGCACAGTTCCAGCAGGAGCTGGAGAAGCTGTGCGTTCTCGTGCTGGCTCATGTCAACCGGATGAGAAAGCAAATTTGTGAGACTGTTCACAAGCTACAACAGAACCTGACAGGGCACTGACCTTTCGATCATAAACATGGCTGCTTTGCCCTCCAGGTTCTCACACAACTTTCTCTTGTGGCCAATTCTAGCTCAGAATCATACCAGCAAAGGAATCTGGGATTTAAAGTTCAAGCTTAGCTTAGGTGAAACTGTACACAAAGCTGCCACAATCATAAAAGAAAAAAAAAAGTCACATATGAAGAAATATGGCAGATACCGCTTTAGTCAAGTGATCGTTGTGATCATCTGTAATGAGATAAATTTAGATTATGTAATCCCTAATAAGATGCAATGAGAATTCAGTATCTCTACCATAATATTTTTGTCAAAGATTTGTAACCTGCATCTATTCTAGGGTACATCAGAAAAAAACAAATTAAGTGACATTCTTCAAAATGACTGGTCTATAACATTAAAAAGTGTGAAAAATATAAAAGTCCAGGAAAGTACACGAAACTATTCCAAATCAAAGGAGGCTTAAAAGGTATGACAAAAAGGTATGACCACTGAATGCAATTCATGATTCCGAAGTGAATTGTTTTTCATAAGGAACTTTTTTTCCTGATAAGTAGGAAAACTGTAATGGAATGCTGAGGTTTAATGGTAATATATCTGTTTATAAACAGGAATATTTCTAAGTTAAATTAATAAATGAGAAGAAAAAAAAGCAGAGTAGTAATAAAAATAGGAAACATTTATTGCATGTTTGCCATATACCAAACACTGTCCAAAACCTATTTTATGTATTATTTAACTTTCATTTTCCCTTATGACTTAGAAATGATCATTATTACATGTTTACACTAAGATGCAGAATAAGTAAATTCTCAGTATCACATAGCTAGTAATTTTAGAGACAGATCTGAGCTCAGTTTGTCATCAGAGATTGCTGATAGTTTCCATATAAAATGACTAAGAGGAATTACCACAGTCATATTCTTTTAAAAAAAAAATGTGATCGGGATAAAAGAGAACTTAAGTATGAGATAAAAGAAACAGCGAATACAGAAATGAATAGAATAAATTGATAAATCTAAAGAAAAACAATTTAATATTTTAAATAGCAATATTGTTCTTGATTTGGAGACTTTTAAACATATGATTAAAGAGTGTCAAGGTACTTCTGATTGTAATAACAAAATTAAAAAATGGAAAACCTGAAGGTTTTGTAGAAAAATTGATAGTTAAGCATGAATATTAAAATAAGTGAACCCTTAAAATTAAGGAAATTCAATCTACAGCTTTGAAAATGGCAAATGAAAAAATAATTAAGAATTGTAGTTTTAAAAAGGGAAGAGAATGAGAAATAAGAAAAGGTTAATGAGCAAATGAATAAATAATGGTAAAAATAAGTCCAGATATATTTATCATGCAATGAAAGTAAATGTGTTAAAGTCGTATATTGAACAGCAAAGGCTTTGTAATAAATTTTAAATCCTAGCTCACTATACTTCGTAGGAAAAATATACCTAAAATGAACCTACATAGAGTCTGAAAATGAAAGAATAAAAAGAGAAAAAAAAAAACCAGATAAATTCCAAACAAAAGATATATGATATGGAAAAATTATTACAGGACAAAGGCCTTTATAGAAAGTGAATTAATTGTAATAGAAACTCTAGAAAATAATTATAAATAAGGAACTAATCTATCCAAAAATTATAATGATTATCATCTAGGGAGAGTCATAGTCTAGTAACATAAAAGCATAGTTTCAAAATATAAAGCAAAAGTGACAAAATAATTCTCACTCATAGAAATTTTAACATACATCTCTCAGAAATTACAGTTTAAGTATATTAAAAATTGATTAAAAAAAGAAATTTGAGCAATGTAATCAGTACACTTAATCATATATGTGATATATATTATCAAACAAATTATTTATTTTTCTCTAGTACACTTAAAACATTAATAAAATTAATCGTGTATTAGGCCACAACAGAGTCTCAATACATTTCAGATAACTATCATACAAGAATAATAATATGATTAATTTTTAAAACAAAAGTTTAAAAATAATTTAAATGTTTTTTGACATTTGAAAATTTTCAAAAGCACTTCTAATCAACTTATGGGTTTTATATATATATTTTTTTTTTCTTTTTCCTTATCTAATTTGGTATCAAACTTATTATATTTATTGGCATACTTTTAAAAACTATCTACCAAATCCAATTTACTAATTTCCTTTTGTGTTGGAACTTTTCCTTTTTGTTTTGTTTATTAATCATGCTTGAAATTTGTAAGTTTTATTACTTTTTTCAAAAACATAGGCAACTACTTCTATGGATCTTGTGTTTTTAATTTTTATTAATTTTAGCACTTAAAAATTTATTCTTTCTACTTGCTTTAAGTCCATCTTTTATTATTTCATCTTTCTCAACATGGCACTCCACTATTTTCAGTATGTCTCTTTAAAAAAAAAAAGATGTTCAAGATATAAAATAAACTCTATATTGCACTTTCTCTGTACTGCTAAACTTGGCTGTATTTCTCCTTCACTGTTGTTAAGTTCAAAATATATTGTACTCCTTAAGATTAACCCACACAAGAGGATGTGTGAAGACACATGCAGAAATCCTAAATAAATTGTTAGCAAATCAAAGTCTTCAATGTTGAAAAATAGAAATATTGCAATTAAATAAAGTTTATTACAATAGATTAAAATGAGGAGGGTGGGCGGAAGGTGAGGTCTGAAAATCTACCTATTGGGTCCTGTGCTCACTACCTGGGTGACAAAATCATTTGTACACCAAACATCAGTGACACACAATTTACCCATGTAACAAACCTGCACTTGTACTCTCGAGTGTAAAATAAAAGAAAAAAAAAATGGTTATAATTTCCAAATAAATCTCTAAGTTAAACTAAAGCTAAAAAAATATCAAAAAAGTTTTCATAGAATTAACAAGCTGCTATTTAAAATATGGTGATGGCATAAATGAAAATAGCCAAAAAAAAAAAAAAAAAGAGAGAGAGCAAGAGAGACACCACTGGAGAATGGCAAAAAGGGAGAAATTTGTGAACACAAGTAAGATATACTTGCAGGGTATACTGTTTAAGGTGTTGTGTTATTAGCTCAATTACTAAACAAGGATAAAACAGAAACTACAAAAACAGACACCTGTACATATGTGTTTACATACACACATATTTAAGTTTATAGTATATATATATATATATGTGTGTGTGTGTGTGTGTGTGTGTGTGTGTGTGTGTGTGTATGCATGGCTGTAGATACACAGTATATATATATACATTTACAGTATACAGTATACTGTACACTGCACTTACATATATACTGATGTGTACACACACATATATATGCTATATATACACACATATATGCATGTGTATACACGCATATATGTGTGTATGTCTCTGCTCTGTTTCAGTGGTTTGAGTGTGTATATGTGTGTATATGTGTATATATATATATATATATATGTCTCATGACAGAAGTATAACTATAATATGAAGTTAATAGCTGACACACTTAATAGTAATGCAAATACTTTTCAAACCCTAGGAAAAAAATTAGATTTTGAACTCATATCTTGCACAAAAATATGTGGATTTATAACTTAAATACAAAGACAAAGCTTTACATTCCTAGAAGGAAATATAGAAGAATAACTTAATAAATTAAGGGTTAAGGAATAATTTCTTAAGGACTAAAATACCAGCCATAAAGAAGAAACCTAAAAAAGGTGATTAAATTAAATATTTTTGAAACATATAAAATATATACATATATGTTCTGTATATGCATTCAAACATCTATATGTAAAAATAGGGTAAAATATTAACCAAAGAATTAAAGTACAATATGCCGAGGTGTTCTTTGTACTATTTTTATTCTTAAGAATTTTTTTATGTTTGAGATCATCATCAAATCAAGGTATTTTAAAAGACAATATAATGAGACTAAAAATAGTAGCTACAGACTAAAATGAAAAACAATCTAGGATACAAGGAAAGGATTATCTAGAATATATAAGGAAATTTAATAAATCACTAAGAAAAAGAAACAATCCAACATAAAAATGAGCAAAGCATATGAACAGGTAATTCGTAGGACAGTAAAACTAAATGGTCATTAGACATATGAAAAGATGATCAATCCACTAACCAAAAAGGAGTTGTAACTTAAAGTGAGATATCTTGTGTTTTTATCCAAGTGATCCCAAGAATATTATACTTTATTGTTTATATATATGAAGTACAGGAATCATAAGATAAAAGTCAACTATTTTGAAAAAGGAAAGCTAAGGATATTGAAAAAATGGAAGTCTCATGTGTTTCTGGTGGAAGAATAAATTGGTACAACCACATTGGTGAACAATTTGTAGTACTTGTAGGTAGAAGGAGTCAAGTCATTATGGACAGCAGAATGTCCCAAACATTGTAGAAGGAGGGGAATACTTTCTTTGAAAATGAAATGCTGCCTATCTGTGTTGACCTGCTGGAGCTAGTCTCAGAGACTGGTTGCTTTCTGCACCCTTTCTTACAATATAGTCCTAGCAGTACAGATGCTCTCAACCACTGCCTCAGTACTGAAGCTACACATCAGCTAGATCTACATCAGATAATAAGATGGAAGCCAATGACTCAGCAAGTCAGTTAGTTGTTTCCAAATATACACACTTCTGTTTGCCAGGGTAGTTTTACATAAAACGATTTCAACACACATCATGGCAGAATATCAAAACAACTCCAGCAGTGAGATCTGGCTAAAGTGATAAGAGGTGGGATTTTAATGTGGAAGCTTGATTAAAATAATAAGTTTCATCGTTGGTACTTTGTTTTGATAATTTAAGTGCAAGCAAAAAACAACAGGAGGCATTGTTTCTTTGGAAGTAGCTCTCATGACTCAGTGCTTTAAATGCTTTGGGACACCTTGAAGTTTTCCCTTTGTGACAATTTCTCGCTCTGTAACAGGCAAGGTGTTTTTTGAGTTTTTTGCAACAGCCTGCAGACAGAAACATACCCCCATTCCTATTAAAAAATGTTTTCTGTTGAATATTGCAATTTTCACGTATGTCTTTTTCATTTCCACAATTGCCTGAGTTTGCTTTTAGGTATGCTTCTCTGGGGATAATTTTATTAAAATAAACTTATATGAAGTGTTATGTCATTATTCGCTACTCATTTATGTCAGTCATCCCTTTCAACCACAAATTTTATTGAGTGCCAACAAGGTGACTTGCTGTGACCCCAGTGCTGGATACAATAATAGCCAACATTTATTGAACATTTATTATGTGGCAGGCATTGTTCTGACAGTTTTATGTGAATTACCTCATTCATTCTTTCCAAAAACTCTATGAGGTAGACAGTATTATCCCATTTTACAGGTGAGGAAACAGTTGCAAAGGGAGGTTGAATCATTTGTTCCAGGTCACTCAGCTGGCAAGTAGTAGATCTGAGATTTAAATGTGGACAGGCTGGCTTTAGAGAATATACCGGTAGCTAGTAAGTGATTTTGCCTCTTCTAAAAAGCAAATCTATTTTATGTTATCAATAAAAACAAAATTAGGCTGGGTAGATTTTGCACCATAGTACGTGATAATTTTTAAAAGTGTGCCATTGAACCCACTGCTTCCCTTTAAACGTTTTGAGCTCAGTGTAGAAAAAAATGGCATTGGAGATTAACGTTTAAAGATCAGACTTGTCAGTCTTGATAATTACTAAGTTGTAGAGGTTTCAAAATGTGGAGGATGCGGAGTCAAGATGTTCCAAGGAAAGAAATTGGCTGAGGTTTAGACAGTTGAGCAAACGCATCAGGGAAGCAGGTAGCCTTGAACTAGGAATAAATAATGAGGTTCTGGCAGTGTCAATATTGAGTTTCAGTAACTGTCACTTTTCTCAGTCCTTTCATTCTACGTCGGTTCCTTTAGGATTTGGGTCTTGTTTCTGCTCCCAGTTCTTTCAGGGACTGCTTTATGGTTGTTGAAGGGTCTTTTACCTCATTTGTATTACCTCATCTTATCCTCATAGTTTTCAATGGTAAGAAGCAAAGATGATGTTCATTTTTCTGAAGACTACACTGGCTTTCAGAGATAATACCTCTGAAACTTAGCCAATAAATCATCACTAAGCAAAGGCAGGACTTAGAGCATGGCCCTGTAACCTAGGATTCTGGATCATCTCTAGAGCGCCCGTCTAATCATTCCATCTTCAAAAGAAAACATAAAACCTACCTTGGCACAACTCCCTTCTTACCTGCAGACCTTGGACTGTCCTTCTGTGCTCAGATTCCATCCTCCCATGTTACTCTCAAGACTGAAATTAAATTGCCACACCCAAAAAGGTAACCCCATACCCCCACAACAGTCTAGAATAGAGGAGTCTCATATGTACACAGCCCCATAGAATCCCATGCCTGCTGCCATCATAACATTTATCACAGGCATTTTACTTAATTGTTCTTTTTGAGACTGAGTCTTGCTCTGTTGCCCAGGCTGGAATGCAATGACAGGATCTTGGCTCACTGCAAACTCCACCTACCAGGTTCAAGTGATTCTCCTGCCTCAGCCTCCCATTCAAGATTACAGGTGCTGGCCACCACACCCAGCGACTTTTTTGTTTGTTTGTTTTTGCATTTTTAGTAAAGATGGCCTTTCACCATGTTGGCCAGGCTGCCCTTGAACTCCTGGCCTCAAGTGACCTGCCTGCCTTGGCCTCCCAAAGTGCTGGGATTACAGACGTGAGCCACCGCGCCTGGCCATTTGTTCTTTTTATGTGTTTTCACTCTGAACAAAGTTCTTTAAGGGCACAGATGATGACAATAATGATTTATTTTTTAATTTTATTTTTATTCCCAGTGCATAGTAGAGTTGCTGGCATAGAAAAGTTGCTCACTAAATATTTAGGACAAAAGTCTATAATTTTAAGTTTGACAATGACTCTCACAAGATTGTTATATTTGACCTTCAGCATATGATGAATAGCTTTCATTCCTCTTGAACTTGTTACCGGCAGTAGTATACAGGGTGGGGCAGTTCACAGCAGAATACACTAGAATGTGTGGCAAGTTTGGTCCCAGCATCTGAGTTCCACCAGATTGCTGAGAGATGGAGAACTAAAACAAATGTTTCAGTACTAGTGGATTTAAACAATCCTCTTCAAATTGTGTGTAAAGTGCAATGCTGTGCTGTATTGGTATTTGCAATTTTTATGAGGATTCAGAAAAAAATACTTCATGCAGAGAAGGGTTTAAATTATTACTATAATGTCTCTATACATTTTCACCAAAAGTTGACAGCTTTAACATTTAAATAAAGTAATTGAAATACATAATAAATAAAATGAAATGTAGAGAAAGCACATTGCTGTTGCCTAATAACAAATATTGTAAATAAAAAGCAATATTATTTTTTTTAAAAGAAGGAAATAATGTAGACCAAGAGTTTAACATGATAGTAGAGATATAAAAATAATAGTAACTTCTCTTGTTTAGTAAATAATTAACACACTTTATTTATTTATTTATTTACTATGAGATGGAGTCTCTCACTCTTTTGTTTAGGTTGGAGTGCAGTGGCGCAATCTTGGCTCACTACAGCCTCCGCCTCCTGGGTTCAAGCAATTTTTCTGTCTCAGCCTCCTGAGTAGCTGGGACTACAGATGCACATCACTACACCCAGCTAATTTTTCTATTTTTAGTAGAGACGGGCTTTTACCATATGGCCAGGCTGGTCTTGAACTCCTGACCTTGTGAATCATCTGCCTCGGCCTCCCAAAGTGCTGGGATTACAGGCATGAGCCACTCGCACCTGATCAACACACACTTTTAAACTTAAAACTAACTATAATGTTACTTGATATTTAAAGCAAAAATAACCTAAAATAAATATTAGTTATTTAAAATATGAGAATTTATTGAAATAGAGTATTTTTATGAAAAACATTTTGTTAGATTTCGTATGTGATTGAAGGAAGAACTCTCCTCCAACCTCCCCTACCAAAAGTTTGTTTTGTTTTGTTAGGGACACAATTTTGCTCTTGTCACCCAGACTGGAGTGCAATTTGGGGCAATCTCGGCTCACTGCAACCACCGACTCCCAGGTTCAAGCGATTCTCCTGAGTAGCAGGGATTGCAGGCACCTGCCACCAAGCCCAGCTAATTTTGTATTACTAATAGAGACTGGGCTTCACCATGTTGACCAGGCTGGTCTCAAACTCCTGGCCTCAGGGTGATCTGCCTACCTTGGCCTCCCAAAATGTTGGGATTATAGGCATGAACCACCATGCCCAGCCCAAAAATTTATTTTTTATAAGTATCTCGAAGAAAATCAGTACCAAAGGATTTTGATTTGGACAGTCAACATCTATATAGTGTGTGCATAGCATTCTTTCTTATATTGTCTAGCTACCTGGCGTGCATGTGTGCTCACACATGTGCGTGTGAGTGTATGTGTGCACAAGTATGTTTGTGGGAGTATGTTTTTATTTTACTGTGAGTGTGCTAGGAGTTTCCTATTCGTGCCAGCACACAGCAAAAGGCAGTTGGAAATGATGAAAGGTGTTTATTTGAAAGCTAATAACTTTCATTAACTTGTGCCCATTATAAATTATTCAACCTCTCTGAACCTCAGTTTCCCCATTTAGAAAATGGGAAAAGATAACAATTAGTCACAGTACATACACAGTACTTGACATAATACATAGTATACCATGTAGACATAATAAATTATAGCTGTGGATATTATCATCATTATTCATTTAAATTTGGCTAATTACTCAGCAATACTTGGGCTACACTCTTAGCCCTGCCTTTATTAATCTTAAATATTAAGGATTAGACTTGACACACTTTAGCTCCTGATATCTACGACCTTCCACACTGCCTATTTCATAGTCATCAACAATAATTATTTACTGGAATGGTTCTATAGTGCTTTGTGTTTGCAAATAACCCTTTAGTCTTAACAGCAACTCTATAGTGTTGATGTCAGCCTGACCATTTTGCTGATTAGGAAGTTAAGGCCTAGGAAAGTAAGAAAATTAACCTGCGATCATTTAGTCAGTGCTGGAGCAGGGCTCAAACACAGGTTTGGAACTATAAGGTTCTACCCTTTCCTGCCATTCTCTATTTGGTCTCTAAGCCAACACCAGGCTGGGCACTGTGTTGTGCAGACAGAATGTGTTATTCAAAGTGGAATATATTGGTGGGGAATGGGGTGCTAGTATTAATTATTCTCAGACAAGATTAACTCAGGCCAAGCAGGACATAGGGTCACATTGGTCAGAATATTAAAAAGGCTTATCTTCAAACTCCAACTTCGTTAGCAAATAGCTTGGGAGTTAGAATATAACTACAGACAACAAAACATTAAGTAGCATAAAAGATACAGGTAAGTGAGAACAGTTATAGCTATGCAGACAGGAAAAATATATGCCTTAGGCAGAGGGATATGCTTCACTCATTTCTAAGATCCTCACATTTGGTACAATGCTTTGAACATAGTAGAAGTTCATTAAATGTTTATTAAATTGAGTCAGACTTCTTTGAGTTGAAGTGTTCAGTGAAAATGAGGAAGGAAAAATTATAGCTGAGGTTTATGCAAAGTCTCTTCCATTGGCTCATGGTGGCAATAGCTTGTGATTTATGTGACCTTCTGTAAATAGGCCACTGGTGTGATTCTTGAAATATCATTGTGCACTAAAGCTACTACAAAGCACAATGCATACTAAGTTATGATTAATCACATTTTGGGGAATGATTGGGGGCAGAAAAGGCAGAGATAAGGAAATTTATTTCCGCTTTAAGCAAGAAATATCATTCTAAATACTTTTTTTTTTTTTTTTTTTGGAGACAAGAAGTCTTGCTCTGTCACCCAGGCTGGAGTGCAGTGACAAAATCTCAGCTCACTGCAACTTTGCCTCCTGGGTTCAAGCGATTCTCCTGCCTCAGCCTCCTGAGTAGCTGGGATTACAGGCACATCCCACCACGCCCAGCTAATTTTTTTTTTAATTTTTTTTTTTTCAGTAGAGACAGTGTTTTGCCACGTTGGCTAGGCTGGTCTCAAACTCCTAGCCTTCTCAGCCCCCCAAAGTGCTGGGATTACAGGCATAAGCCACCATGCCTGGCTTCTTATAAATAATATTAACGTAAACATATTGACTTATTTCATTAATATTGGTAGAATAGGTTCTGTGATTGAAATAATACATTGCATTCAATCTAAAAGGCCCTCACTGAATTCTTGAGTAAGCACAACTATAATGTTTTGAACATGCTAGTTCATATAAAGTCTTTTATATAAGGCTCATTCCTGATGTCATCTCTAGGTAGATACATCGTGGTGTGCTCAATGATACAATATTGTTCTGTGTTTCTGGTGAGGAAAGCTGGAATTTATTTTGATGTGGGAGTTGTCACACTTCATAAAATGTCTCTGAATGAATTCAAAGTGATATGTATAGAGTCTGTGGGTGTGTCCGTTTGGTAGAAATCTAAGAGACACCCTTGGCTTCCTGATTGATTAAGACATACATTCTTCAGTTTACTGGGCTTCAGAGATTGTGTCTGGGAGTATGTACAGGAAGATCCACGAGGTATTAAGACTGGTGGATGAAGAACTAATTCTGACATCTGGGGCCAGGGTCAACCACCTCTCATTGAACCCTCCAAGGCCCTCCTGCTTTGATTGTAGTCTGCAGTGATTCTCCCCAGGAAAAGAGCGTTTGGCATTAGAAGGAAAGTATAATGTAGTGACTACAAGTTTGTACTGGAATCAAGGATGCTGATTTTAGGTCTGTCTGTGCCACTGATGAATTGGAAGTCCTTGGTCAAGTCACAGACCTTTTCTGGACTTTCGTCCCCATCTTCAAAATTAATCCTTGGTATAAAGCATGCCTAAGGCTCTTCATGTCCCTTATAACATTTCCTTGTTTACTTTCTGCAAATATTTGCCATCTTTCTCTGAGGTAAGTGGTATCAGAAGGTACATGAGTGCACTCATCCTCATGGCTGGGTAGTAAAATCAGGAAAATTCAACATAAGTACAAAATCTTTCAAAACAAAGGCTGCTCTCAGTTTTTACCCCTCTTTCCAAACTTTATCGTATGAAACTTTTTTCTAGTCCTTTTCAATTTTTAGCCAACCTCAGTTGTCCAAAAACCAAGATGCTGGTAATTTTCAAAGATCTAAAGGGTTGGAGAATTGTTAAGTAAACAGTCAATTTCATTAACTGCAATTTTCTGTGTCTTTACTTAGGAAAATATTTGTGTTAATTGACTAGAAAAATTCTGCACATACATTAACATTTATTAAGAAAAGACTGCATAATTGTTAAGTGGCCACAAAGATTCCAAAGGCTAAGGTGAAAAGTATTATCAACTGCCCCCTCCAATAAGAGTGAAGAAGTATAATATTTTACTAACCAGTCTGTGCAATGAACTATGGCTGGAAGATCAGACACGTGCATGTAAACACCTTGCTTAGGAGGAGAGAGAACAGTGAGGACAGCATGTTCCAACCAAACCAAAACACATTCAAATGTAGAATGACACATTCAACTGAGGATAAGATGGAAACACCTCAAACACCAAGACGATCATAGGAAAGGGCACCCAGCCATGCCTTGGCTATGGCTAATAGATTTTCGGTTAATGATTAAGTTGGAGGAATCCATGGAGTGCATGGCCTCAGTGGTTTCTCAAATCCCATAATAAAGCATTTGCAGGTGACTTGAAGGTCTGTTAATGATCACTGAAGGTAAAAGGTGCTTGTTGACAGTTCCCTACTTTTTCTTGTGAAATTATTTAGCTCCTCTGGGATAACTATATAGGACTTTAGATAAAAATATTAAAATTCTATTTAGATGTACAATGTTTTAATGCAAATTTTAACCATAAAGCCAACCGCTCCATTCAGTTAAATTAATAGAATTACAAAAAGATGTAATGATGGCAATTAAGTCTTGAAAATGCAAATTTTATAGTCAAGGACAATTACCTCATTTATAGTATATTGGAATGGTGCCAGATGAAGGTAATTTAGATCCTCCAAGCTCACAGTTACATCATGATGGATATCTTCATTTCATTAGTTCAACAAAGATGGGTGAGAAGTTAGACAATACATAAAAAAAGAACTAAAGAGTATTTGACCTTTATAGTATAACTAGAACCAGAATTCATTCACTAATTTATCAAGTATTTAATGAGTACCAATTATCTAAAATATTAGTGATATATTTTTTCTGCCTTAGAGAAAAAAAAAGCCTTTATTTTCAGCATCTAGAAAACACTGGTTTGTAGAGAGATCAGATTTCTTGAAAACCAGGCCAGGTTTTTGGTGCTTGGTGAGTATCTTTATGTGCAATGCAGATGACCTAATTTTGTGTTGATTGGAGTGATACCAAGTCCCTGCAAAAGAGGAATGGGTTTTTCACTAATTATCTTCTTTTATTTGAGCCTGCTTCAACTGATTTTTTGGTGTTTTCAAGTCCTGCAGCTGTGAAAGTTGGACTACCTAAATGATTACTTTTGTCATTTTAAGATTTTACTATGTACTATCTAATGCTCCATATTTTCACATTGTAATCTTGGCAGCAGTTCATTTGTACAACATCCAAAAGCTTATCTTTCCCATATTACAGGAAGACAAGTAAATTTACAAAATTTTTTAAAATACAGAGATTTAATAATAAGAAAGGATGTGTTTAAAACACCCAGTTCTATATTATCTTAATGCAAGTTTTGTGCATATGTTCATTAAAAAAAAATTTACATTGCTCATGATCTCCCCTTTTGCCCTCTAGAGGGCACTAGATCACACTCCTGGTGATAAAAGGTGTCAAATTTAAGCCCTACTTGCTGATGTTAAAATTTCCCCTTGAGTCATTATCTCTGGTGAAAAAAATTACTCCTGTCTAAAGGAACTGACTGTGAGGAGCCGGGAGTTCGCTTCTTGCCACGCTGTTTCTAAACAGAGGGAAAGCAATGCGCTCAGGGGGTTTTGAAGACTGCCCAAGTTAAAACACGGCTCAGGCACTTCCTAAATATGTAATGTTGGATGAATTATTCGTTTCTGGGCCCCAGTTTCCTCATCTGTAATATGGGGATAATAATAATAATACCTACTGTACAGCATAGATGTGAAGATTTTTAAAAATAATATGTATAAAGAAGTTAGAGAACAGATACAGCCTTTAGCAAGCACTATTAGTATTAGTTATTTTTTTATAGCAAGCACTTTCAGTTTTTTTTAAAACACTTTTTTGGTGACATGATCCTCAATAATGATTCTGAACTCCTACCTCCGGATTTCTTCCTTAGTCCCTTGACTCAAATGGGCAAGCCTTTATTAGGACCTTCTAAGAGAGAGATGCAATTCCCTTACAAAGTTCAATATTGGCTTAATGTACTTCTAAAAAGGCTGATGCCATTGATTCAGTATATGTCAGGATAGAAAGTAAACCTCTTCAAAGTCAGGTTGACATAACTTTGTAGTTTTGCTTTCTTGCTCACTTTTGGTAATAAGCCCCAAACCAAAATATCTAGAGTTGATTGTAATGATTGTAATGTAATGCCATAGGAGCACATACTAGACAAATGAATACACAGAATAGATGCATGGCCCTTCTTTAGTCTATAGAAAATATTTTATTTTATTTAAATGCCATATATAGTAGGAGTCATTAGAATTTTTTCCCCCAGAACTTACATAGCAGCTTGAAGAGCCAATAATGCTTTTGAAATTCAACCTTTGTTTCTAGTGATGATGTCTGAGTCTTTGTAAGTTTACTGTCTTGGTTCATTTAGCTAGTAGCAGAACAAGAGTTTTTATAAAATATATACCTCGGTCATGGTAGCGGTAGTGATAATCCTCTATCTTCTTTCTCTCCCTGACATTTATATTTATTCATTAAGGTAAGTTTATCAAATGTCCATTTCTAATGTATAAAAATAACTGCTTTAGTAATATTCTGAAACATATACTCTGATGGTGAACTTCCAAAACGTGCCTTAACAATCAGTGTAAGAAATGCTATAAATCTTTAGTTATATACATGCTCAAATAGGTATTTAAAATTTGTTGTCCCTGATCCTCTCAGCATAGATATTAATTCATCAATGAGCCAACTGATAGTTTCTGCCATAACCTCTAATAGATCTGGCTTTGCCCCAGAAGCCCATGCAGGCTGAAATCAGCACCCTATCCTTTGCCTGGATCGCACTTCTGAAACAGTCAGATTTTCAAGTGCCTTGTAAACATTTCAGATATATTGGTGTTGATGTACAGATCTGGTTTGATCATTACTATTGAACCAATCAACTAACCAACAGGTTAATCAGTTGGTGGAGCCTAATAATAGAATCAGCTCTAGATGTGAGTATCTCTTGGCATTCCCGTGGTCTGATTTATGAATGGCATGCTACACATCAATCTTTACACACCCATTCAGAATAAATAAGCAAGGTAAAAGGAGATTCGTATATTCTTTGTGATAGGTAAGTCTCATGGGTCATGGCTCTGTGATGGTTAATACACCCTATTCTCATAACATTAGGATAGAATCTAAAACTTAATTGTCCTGTTCAAAAGAGAAATAAAGCAATGTCCCTACTTAAAATGGTTTCTTATGCAAAGGCACAAAATTTCTGGCATTGGAGGAAACAGAAGTGTATTTCGTACTCTAGCTGCTGTGTCTCAGTCGTAAAAATCTCGTCTGTGATCATAATAGGATATTGATTAGTTTGGGAGCTATACAAAGCTGAATTGCATTTCTTGGTGGAGCAGGAAAGGTCACTGTTTGATTACTCAATAACTTTTCAAATACAAGAAATGCTATTTAAAAGCATGCTTGAATGATTGAGTTGTACTGTAAGAGGGAAATGGGGGAAATGGTGCTACTTTCATAAAGGTAGTGGGATGTTAAATTCTTATGCCATTTTCTATTCATATATATTTAACATTCTGCACTATTTTATGTAGTAGAACATAAACCATAAAACAAAATTATAAATGCAATTTCACGTTACCCGTGCGATATCTAACTTAGAAGACATACAATTCACTTGTTTTTAGGCATTAATTGAGTTTGTCAGAAGTGCCATCTTATATTTAATAGCATTTATTTTCTACGATCATAAATATAAAGTACTCTATATTATTACAGAAAATGTAAAAAATACATAACTATATAAAGAAAATAACAAATTACCCATAATTCTGATACTCTGATTAACTTCTATTCTTTCCTCTTTTTGTTTACAAAACAATGTAAAATCTTATCATAGATTTACTATATTTGCTACAAGCTATAAATTCTGAATCATTTTATAATAGTTTTAATAATGATTTCCCCCTTTTAACTGGGAATACACTCTCATGAATAGTAAATATTCTTGAAAAAAATGATACTTAATAGTTGTATACTATTCTAAATTATGAATACAGCATAAGACATTTAACCTGTTAGTTTCTCTCACCAACACCTCCAAATTCTCCTGTTTGTGTGACCTATGGTTTCGTTCAGAGCCTTGTATGATGGCCATTGGCATCATCCTCTCTGATCCCATTACTTTCTCCTCACATTGCTGCAATTTCCTTTACTCACTTCCTCTTTTGGCATTACAAGTTTCTTTCTAATCACTGGCATGCATGCCCAAGCCTAACACTCACTATTTGTTCAAACAAGTATTCACATTGGATTGATTGAGTACTTTGGCAATCTGATTTGGCAAAATAAAGAAACCTTATTGAGTCTACTGTGAGGACTGGCTAACAGGATCTCAACACATTGTGAGAACTCAAAACATATTTAACAAATGTGTCAGGATGTTCTCGCATTGCTATAAATACCTGCGCCATGATAATTTATAAAGAGAATGGTTTAACTGGCTTACGGTTATGCAGGCTGTACACATATAGCAACAGCATCTGCTCTGCTTCTGGTGAGGGCCTCAGGAACTTTACAGTCGCTGTGGAAGCTGAAGGGAGAGCAGACATGTCACGTGGCAGGAGAGGGAGTGAGAGAGAGGTGGGAAGTACCACATACTTTTCAACAGCCAGATCTCATGAGAACTGACTCATCACCAAGGGCACAGTGCTCAACCATTCATGAGAAATATGCCCCCATGATCCGGTCACTTCTTACCTGGCCCCGTCTTACCTGGCCACTTCTTACCTGTTGGAGAACAGGGGGGATTTCATTTCAACATGCAATTTGGTGGGGACACAGATCCAAACCATATCATCAAATATATAGATGACCAAATGGCCAGGGGCATGTCAGAGAAGGTAGAAAGCAGTGCATATAGACAGAGTGGAGAATTTGAGTAGCAGATTGTGAAGACAGAAGGAAAGTGGGTGATGGAAAAATAGGAAGAATACCACAGGATTGGGAAGAGGAACAGGGTGGTGGATTTCGGTGTCAGAAAAAAAAGCAGTGTGAAAAATAATTGATACTTTCTGCAGTACAGCCCCATTCTATGTCATGAGCAACACAGCAAAAGTTGTGAGCCACCGTGCCCAGCTGTTTTAAACTGACTTTAAATGTTGATCCTATTTGTGAGAACAAGGATGCTAACCTAGCCACATCTAAATAAAGATATTTTGCAAATAATTTGATAAGGAAGAGACTGTAAAACATATAATAATTATTATATAACAGAAAGTTTCATTTTAATATTTATGTGATAGAGATAACCCTGTAATTTAGACAATCTTTTTTGCTTTTAGTTTAATTAATTTTCAAAATATCCTTTCAGTAAAGGATACAGGAAACACTAGCAACTTTTCCTGACCAGCCACAGCATTTTGCACACCTTTTTATTGCAGCATTATCATATTATGTAAGAAATAATGTTTAAAAGTTTATCTTTTCATCTGGATCACGAAATCCTCAGGAACACGAGTTGTGTTTTACTCATACTTGTCTGTTCACTGACTAACTAAACGGACCATATTTAACCACCCCCTTTCCATCGCCTTCAGATTCCAATACAAGACTAGACAATGTGGCGTCCTGAGAGCTAAGAATAGATGAGGCTATGGGATGACCAGCAACAACCAGAGAGAAACAGAGCCAGAGTATAAGGGTCAACTATGTTCAAGGAGGAATGAGAGTTAAATCTAGATAGAAACCACATCCATTTGTTAATTGCACTGAGCAAGTGTGGAGTCAATAATGTGAGCCGAAACAAGAGGCCAAAAATCACCCTTAATCTCATGGGCACAGTTTATTCAGCTTCCAGTGAGTATAAAGCAGGCAGAAAAACGTGTAAAGGAGAGACAGGCCTAGCCTTTGTGCCTACATCTTTCTCCCATGATGGATGCTTCCTGCCCACAAACGCCGAACTTCAGGTACTTCAGTTTTGAGACTTGAACTGGCTCTCCTTGCAGCTCAGTTTACCGACAATCTATTGCGAGAGCTTGTGACCGTATAAGTTAATACTTAATAAACTTCCCTTTATCCTATTAGTTCTGTCCCTCTAAGAGAACCCTAATACAGATTTTGGTACCAAGAGTGGGGTCCAGAACAGGAGAAGGCTCTGCAACAGGTCCAGGTTGCTGCACAAGCTGCTCTGCCACTTGGGCCATATGACCCAGTAGATCCAATGGTGCTTGAGGTGTCAGTGGCAGACAGGGATGCTATTTGGAGCCTTTGGCAGGCTCTCATAGGTGAATCACAGCAGAGGACTCTAGGAGTTTGGAGGAAGGCCCTGCCATCTTCTGCAGATAACTATTCACCTTTTGAGAGACAGCTCTTGGCCTGTTACTGGGCTTTGGTGGAAACTAAACATTTGACTATGGGTCATCAAGTCAAGATGTGACCTGAACTGCCTATCATGAACTGGGTACCTTCTGACCCATGTAGCCAAGTGGGTCATGCACAGCAGCATTCCATCATCAAATGGAAGTGGTATATGTGGGATCGGACTCGAGCAGGTCCTGAAGGCACAAGTAAGTTACATGAGGAAGTGGCTCCAACACCCATGGTCTCCACTCCTGCCACCCTGCTTTCTCTCCCCCAGCCTGCACCAATGGCCTCATGGGGAGTTCCCTATGATCAGTTGACAGAGGAAGAGAAGACTAGGGCCTGGTTCACAGAAGGTTCTGCATGATACGCAGGCTTCACCCAAAAGTGGACAGCTGCAGCACTACAGCCCCTTTCTAGGACATCCCTGAAGGACAGCAGTGAAGTGAAATCTTCCCAGTGGGCAGAACTTCAGGAAGTGCATCTGGTTGTGCACTTTTCATAGAAGGAGAAAAAACCAGATGTGCAATTATATACTGATTCATGGGCTGTAGCCAATGGTTTAGCTGGATGGTCAGGGACTTGGAAGAAGGATGATTAGAAAATTGGTAACATAGGTACATGCATGCCAGTGTGGTTTTCTACATTCCTCTCCATGTTATATCTAGCATTTCTCCCCATGTTATCCCTCCCCAACTCCCCAACCCCCTCACATGTGCTCCAAAACCTAAAATGCAATTAAATATATATATATATATATATATATATATATATATATATATATATATATAATTGGTGACCAAAAAAAATCAGAGGAAGAGGTATGTGGAAGGACCTCTCTGAGTCTAAAACTGTGAAGATATTTGTATCCCATGTGAGTGCTCACCAACAGATGACCTCAGTGGAGGAGGAGTTAATAATCAAGTAGATAGGATGATCCATTCTGTGACTACCACTCAGTATCTTTCCCCAGCCACCCCTGTCATCACCCAATGGGCCCATGAAGAAGTGGTCCTAGTGGCAGAGATGGAGGTTACTCATGGGCTCAGCAAATTTGGACTTCCACTCACAAGGCTGAACTGGCTATGGCACTGCTGAGAGCCCAATTTGCCAGCAGCAGAGACCAACACTGAGCCCTTGATATGGCACCTTTCCTCAGGGTGATCAGCCAGCCACCTGGTGGCAGGTTGATTATATTGGACCTCTTCCATCATGGAAAGGGCAGAGGTTTGTCCTCACTGGAATAGACACTTATTCCAGATATAGGTTTGTTATTCTGCACACAGTACTTCTGCCGTGGACTCACAGAATGCCTTATCCATCATCATGGTATTCCACTCAGCACTGCCTCTGACCAAGGCATTCACTTCATGGCTAAAGAAGTGTGGCAGTGGGCTTTGCTCCTGAAATTCACTGATCTTACTGTTTTCCCCATCATCCTTAAGCAGCAGGATTGATGGAATGGTGAAATGGCTTTTTGAAGTCACAATTACAAGGTTAACTAGGTGACAATACCTTGCAGGGCTGGGGCAAAGATCTCCGTAAAGCCATATATGCTCTGAATCGGTGTCCAATATATGGTACTGCTTCTCCCATACCCAGGATTCACAGGTCCAGAAGTCAAGGGTGGAAGTGGAAGTGGCACCACTCACCATCACCCCTAGTGATCCACTAGCAAATTTTTTGCTACCTGTTCCCATGACATTACGTTCTGCTAGCCTAGAGGTCTTAGTTCCAGAGGGATGAACGCTTGGGTGATTGACATGGACTATTAAGATGAAATCAGTCTACTACTCCACAACAGAGGTAGGGATGAGTACAGGCCCTGTGGCCTTGCAGGATACAGACTCCTCCCAACTGCTTTCAAAGGCTAGCATTGAGCATTGAGCATCTTCAGCTTTTCCAGGTGCATGATGTAAGATGTTAGTGGATCTACCTCCACTACCTTCTGGAGGATGGTGGCCCTCTACTCACAGTTCCTCTAGGCAGTGCCTCAGTGAGGACTCTGTGTATTTGTGCTAACCCCATATTTCCCTTTTTCACTATCCTAGCAGAGGTTCTTTATAAGTGCTCTGCCCTGAAGCAAATTTCTGCCTGGACATCCAGTCATTTCCATACATCCTCTGAAATCTAGGTAGGGATTCCCAAACCTCAATTCTTGTTTTCAATGCATCTGCAGAACCAATACTATGTGGAAGCCACCAAGACTTGGGGCTTACACCTTCTGAAACGATGGCCTGAGCTGTACCTTTGTACCTTTTAGCTATGGCTGTAGCACCTGGGATGTAGTCCACAAAGTCCCATGGCTACACATAACAGGGGTGCCCTGGACCTGGCCCAGGAAATCGTTCCTCCCTCCTAGGCATCCTGGACTGTGATGGGAGGGGCTGCCATGAAGGTCTCTGACATGCCCTGGAGATATTTTTTCCATTGTCTTGGAGATTAACATTTGGCTCCTTGTTACTTATGCAAGTTTCTGCAGTCAGCTTAAATTTCTCCCCACAAAATAGGTTTTTCTTTTCTACTGCATCATCAGGCTGCAAATTTTCTGAACTTTTATGCTCTGTCACCTCTTGAATGCTTTATTGCTTGGAAATTTCCTCCACCATATACCCTAAATCATCTCTCTCAAGTTCAAAGTTTCACAGATCTCTAGGGCAAGGGCAAAATGCTTCCAATATCTTTGCTAAAACATACCAAGAGTGATCTTTACACCAGTTCTCAACAAATTATTCATCTCCATGTGAGACCTCCTCAGCCTGGTCTTGGCTGTCAATACCACTATAAGAATTTTGTTCAAAGTCATTCACCAAGCCTCTAGGAAGTTCCAAACTTTTCCACATCTTTCTGTCTTCTTCTGAGCCCTTTAAATTATTTCAACCTCTGCCTGTTACCAAGCCCCAAAGTCACTTCCACATATTCAGGTGTCTTTACAGCAGTGGCCCACTCTCTGTAGCACCAATTTACTGCATTAGTCCATTCTCATGCTGTTGACACATGATTTTTCTTGGTCACCTTGCCAACTGAGAATCTCCATTGCCGGCAATGCCCCACTGTGACCTGGGACTCACCTGGCCCCAGGCCTGCTGCTGGAGGAGCCTTACCCAGTCAGTCTGTGTTATAACTTGTACCTGTGTTTGGTGGTTCCCAAGCTCTTGTCCCATGTCCAAGAAGAATGAGGATACACTTACAATTCAAAGGGTGAGGATTGGTGAAGAAGAATTTTATTGAGTAATGGAATAACTCTTAGTGGAGAGAGGACACAGGGTGTTGTTTCTCTTCCAGTGTGGCCAAGTTCAGGGCTTTTATGGGCTCAGAGTAGGGGAGTGTGTGCTGATTGGTTTGTGGGTATGCAAAAAAGATTAATGTGAAGACATCACTTAAAGGTGGGCACAACAGTATAGAAAACCAATTAGGAAAGGGTGGGTATATGCAAAATAGGTGAAGAGTGGGGACCAATCAGAGGAAAGCACACCAAATGAGAAGACAGGTCTGTGGATCTACTGGGGCTTGTAGCTAGGCTTTAAACTGTCAATGGTGACAGGAAACAGTAGTTCTGAGCAAAGAGGATAAAGCCCCTTATAAAACCATCAGATCTCATGAGAACTTACTTACTATCAGGAGAACAACAGGGCGTTAATTCAATTATCTCCCACCAGGTCCCTCCCACAACACATGGGGCAATGGGAACTACAGTTCTAATCGAGATTTGGTGGGGACACAGTCAAACCATATCATACACATATGTGTGCACACATGCACACACACACACACACACACACACACAAAGAAAATATTAACATGAAGGAAACTATGAATCCCTATTATATTAATATATGTAAGACCTGCTGTTGGCACAATTTATGGGGCCTTCAATGCTATTCCTTGTCTGATCCAAGTCCAGGACATCTCCAGGGTTATTAATGATAATGATTATCATTATTATCTTTATTATTATTGACTAATAATGGCAGTGACTATGAGATAAGCCTGTTTGCCCAAGATGCCATGGAAAATTATGTATAAACCTAGTAAGATTCAACATTGACTTGGAAAGAAGTTCCTTGTTGACTAACAAGGAATGATGTAGTTATCAATTTGATTTGAAAAGTCATTAACATATACATATACTATGAGTAGGCAAATATTCCCAAAGGGTCCTGTAGAGGTAATGCAATTTTTGTTCTGAGGCATGAGGAGGGAGCCAGAGAACCAATGTCATTTTCCTTATCACTTTCTCAGGAAGGCTAAACAGCATTCTATGCACTATTCTGGGTTGACTTATTAAAGACTTTATGGAGAAAATGGTTGGAATTCAGGAACCACTGGAATAATCGGTGGGAGAATTTGCAGAATAAGGCTGTATCCCACACACAGAGGCACAGAGAGCAGTGGTAAGAATGAAAAGAACAGACAAAAGACCTTACCTGAAAGGAATGATGACAATGGGTAAGGAGTGGGCTATTTCATATAAACTTTAAATGTAATGTTTTTATTATACCAAGGAAATAGATAAACTATTACAGACAGCTGACTACAGATGTTTATGATTAGCACAGTACTTGGCTCTCATTTTCCTGGATTCTGCCCCATTCTAAATAAACCTGGATTGCTTTCATTCTCATTAGCATCATAGAACTCATTTATATTGAAGAGCCTATTAAGCCACTCAGATAGGTGTTACTTCTAGATCTTACATCTTCTGAGCCATTTGCACAGAGTGAGGATTTGATGTTCCCTAACTAGGTAATAGGATTACTATATTTTGAAATGGTCCCTTAGGGACAATCCTTATGCAGTTTCCTGTTTCCTGTCAGGATGGTTTAACCTATACGGTGAAGAGAAGGGTTGCAGCAGCTTCAAATATTTAAAAATAAACCTTATTTGAGCCGCATAAAGTAATTGCTACCTGCAGCAAAGAAAGCATAAGTCATGCTCCGTTTTTTACCTGAGAAACCTTGAAGAGCTGCTTTTGTCACTTGTTTGTATAATTTTTGAATGCTTTCCAAATGGATGTAGTTTATGAAGTCTTAGAAAATATAACATTTATGTATGGAGAGGACTCTAACCAAGGCTTCTCATCCTCCCCTTGTTTGCTGGGCCTGGCTTTTCAGTCTTCTTGCAGAATTTTAATGAGCAGGGAATTATTCACAATTAATGATAGCCAATCACTACAGTGGGGAATATACACTTATAAAATTATGACAAATAGCCACAACATGTGATCAGAGTATACAAATTACACCATAAGCAGAAAGTAGTTATGCTTGATTGGAGCAATTAAATGTTTTCTTTTTAAAAAAACTCCAGTGAGAATATTTTAGAAAATGGCTTTTTAATCATCTGCAGAACTGTTAAAATTATTGTCTCCTAATAGTTGTAAAGTATGCCATGTTTAGAATTAACTGCAATCCCTTTGTATAACCATGGGATTCTTCTCCCAGAAATCTGTTTATTTGAAACTTACTTTCAATCACAGACTTGCCATCAACTCCTTCTCACTCTAAAGGAAATGCCAATAATTTTCTAAGATTAGAAGGGAAGACACTGGTCTTCTGCGAATGAGTAGGAATTACACAGTCTGCAGAGCCAGATCAGGGAAAATAAAATTCTAAACCAATATGCTTGTTATCTCACCGCTGGACTTTCCCCAACAGATCAGAACATGGTCAGGTGCTGGATGAAGTTCTAATGACCTCCTAAAAAGTAACTAGGTTACTCTCCAGGGCCACTGTGGAATGGAAGCCAAGGAAGCCACCTGGTCTCACTGAGAATAGATTGCGGAACCTGGGAAACCTGTGAGAAAAGGAGGATACTGAAGAGAAGATGTTCCCATTGACTTCTGTTTTTTGTTTTGTTTTGTTTTTTGTTTTTTATTTCTTTCTTTGTTGGGGAGTGGGAAGAAGATAGAACAGGAAGTGCCATTAACAGTAGGGCCAAGGGGAAATTTGTGTTCTCACTAAGACCCAGAAAAAAATGTCTGACCTCTACAGAGACTGGGCCATTTCCTCTTTTCTGCTCAGCTTTGTGGTTTGGGAAAGCTTAGGGAATGTGCCTAAATGGATCCTATAGCCTTGGAGGAATGTCAGGGGACACTGAGAAGCAGAACATAGGTAGGCATGCCCAGTAAGTACCTAGTCAGAGAGAGGGAAAGCATCTGTAGGATGCAGACTGGGTTCTGACCCTGGATGTATCAGTGCCATGAACATTCAGGCACAATGATCAGGGCTTTGCGGAAGTGCTGGGTATTTTCGTTAAGAAAGGAAGGCGGGCTGGGCATGGTGGCTCACGCCTGTAATCTCAGCACTTTGGGAGGCCGAGGCGGGTGGATCATGAGGTCAAGAAATCGGGACCATCCTGGTCAACATGGTGAAACCCCGTCTCTACTAAAAATACAAAACATTAGCTGGGCATGGTGGCGTGTGCCTGTAATCCCAGCTACTAAGGAGACTGAGGCAGGAGAATTGCCTGAACCCAGGAGGCAGAGGTTGCGGTGAGCCGAGTCCGTGCCATTGCACTCCAGCCTGGGTAACAAGAGCGAAACTCCGTCTCAAAAAAGAAAAAAAAAGAAAAAGAAATAGAAAAAAGAAAGGAAGGCATACGGCCGGACGCTGTGGCTCACGCCTGTAATCCCAGCACTTTGGGAGGCTGAAGCGGGCGGATTACAAGTTCAAGAGATCGAAACCATCCTGGCCAACATGGTGCAACCCCATCTCTACTAAAAATACAAAAATTAGCTGGGCATGGTGGCGTGCGTCTGTAATCCCAGCTACTCAGGAGGCTGAGGCAGGAGAATTGCTTGAACCCAGGAGGTGCAGTGAGCGGAGATTGTGCTGCTGCACTCCAGCCTGGTGCCTGGCAACAGAGTGAGACTCTGTCTCAAAAAAAAAAAAAAGAAAAGAAAAGAAAAGAAAAGAAAGAAAAGAAAAAGGAAAAAAAAGAAACGAAGGCATTTGTACAGCAAATATTTTTAGCTCAATAGTGTCAGCCATACCTTTTTCATAGCAATGGGCTGATAAGCTTTTATACTATTTATACTATTTGCTTGTTGTTGGTTTTATAAGTTAAAATTTGAAAAACTTTTTGTAACTATATATATATATATATTTTTTTTTTTTTTCTTGCAGAGCTTGGAAGTCTCTTTGAAGATGCTGAATGAAGAAACTTTGACTTGTGAATATATACCTGTACTACAGGATTTTATATTAGAATTTTGGCCAAGATGGTCAGTCAAATGCTTTTGAAGTACCCAGTTTAGTAAAGCATCTAATAAAAGCTTGATTTTTTTTTTTGAGGATATATGAAGCAATAAGCAAAGTGTTTTACTTGTACTAACACATTTAATCTCTACAACAACTGTTTTCATAATAGCTTACAAAATAAGAAAACAAAGGCTCAGAGAGATAAAATGAGTTGGTTGTGACTAAAAATCAAGTATTAGATAGCACCTAGACTGAAGCAAGTTCTATCTGATTATGATATCAAATTTGTACTAAGAAGAAATTTTTTCTGGCTTAATAGTGTCATTTTTAATTTAGAGATAAAATTTTACCACAGATGTAAAATATAAGGGGAAAAATGACACCTAACAATTTTACATTATTAGTGCACTCAAAAAATTTTTTTTAATTTCATTGTCTTGCCATTATAATCATTTTTTTAAAAATTATACAATTGTTATTTAAACTATGGTAATATGCTTTTCTAGATCTTTCATATATACCAACCACGTTGACTCAACTTTACAGTCACTCTTTAACGTGAATTTTCATAATTTCATTTACCTCTCATGTCACTCCTTTACTTGTTGCCTTATTCATTTATTTAATTAAAGCAGTACTAACAGAAGTACCTCACTTCTGTGTAAAAACATGTCTCACCTTGATTATTTGGAAATGTACACACTTTGCCCAGATTTTATTTCTTGAATGTTGTCTATATGTTCACAGGAAGATAAAGCTTCTCAAGTACCCTTGGACACACAGCCACTCCCTCCCCACCAACCCCTACCTGAAGTAACACAGCTTCTGGGGAAAATCTACAGTGGATTCATCATGAGTGATCCTTCTTTCTGAATTTTCAGGTACTCCTTTCCTTGTCTAGGTGATAGGGCTTGAAGAGATGTGATTGCTGTAGAGTTAACAACCTTTTTCAGATGCATGGAAAGAAGCTATTTATTTCACCCAAGATATGTCTATGTATAATCACCTTAGGAAAGCCGATTTACCTTTTGGAATGAAAATCAAGTTTCATGGCTTAAAACTCACACAGTGCTGACTATAAAGTCTATGAGGTAAGGATTCCAGCCAACTACTATAGATTACACAGACTTATTCCTTGTCCCTGTGATGATTCCTTTACTTTCCAGCAACCTTATAGCCTGCAGGTTTCTAAATTCAGCCTAGGTCTTCATATTATGTATAAATAGTAAGGCATTCATTTAGCCAGATTCAAGTGGTCTACGACTTGAGGCAGAACTAGAAAAATTTCCAGAATAGACGACTTCTACCATACTGAATAAAGATACTTGACCAAATTAACTAAAGGTAATCCTATTATCCACTGAAAACCCGGGTATCTAAACCCGGAAATGTCCTGCTGTTAAGATGCCGAAACTTGAAATTTAGAAAACAGCAAATGACTAAATATTCTATAGATCCATAGCTTTATTTCCCAGTTCTCATTTCCATATTTCATTGTTTCCAATAAGACTCTTCACAGCAGAAACAGAAAGACAACTTGTGTGAGTGCCCTGATGTGTGGCATCATCTGAAATCCACACAGAATCTTTGTTTACCTGCTGTGCTTAATTTCAGTATACATTTCTATGATTAATTTTGTTTTCCTACAGTACATCAAACTGTTCTAAGTCGTTTATGTTTGGCACTTTATGCTGTGGATTAAAGTGCACTTGTGATTCCTAAGAATCAAGCTGTCCTTGAATCTGAATTACAGACAATCACAGAAGACCACAGAGCCTGATGCTTCACCTGGGATTTACACTCACACTCACCCCCGGAATCCTTCAAGAGCATTCAGGGAATCTGTGAGCCTGGATGGGAAAAATTACTTGATTTTTTTTTCTAGTAACTAATAGAAATTTTTAGCATTTCCTTTTACTCTTAATATGTCTAGAAAACCATGGTAGTATAACTAGTACTCACAGTTTTGTCACCAGAAGAGATCGCAGGTGTTTTTCATACCACATTATTGCACACATCCTGGAATATGATTTATGTCCATCACTCATCAGCCCTCTGTCATTGTGGTAGTTATTAAATCCACCACATGATTTCATTATTTAATACATTGATAAGAAAGTGTGTGCATTACTATACAAATTTCTTTATATTTTGATAACTTTATGTTAATATAATCAGTTTTCTTTGTGCTCTTATTTTATTTTTTACATTTAAGAAATGTTGTTCTGGCCAGGCATGGTGGCTCAAGCCTGTAAACCTAGCATTTTGGGAGGCCAAGGGGGTGGATCACCTGAGGCCAGGAGTTCAAGTTGGGCCTGACCGACATGAAGAAACCCCATCTCTACTAAAAAGACAACAAATTAGCTGGACGTGGTGACGGGCATCTGTAATCCCAGCTATTTGGGAGGCCCAGACAAGAGAATCACTTTAACCTGGGAGGCAGAGGCTGCACTGAGCCGAGATCACACCATTGCACTTCAGCCTGGGGGACAAGAGCAAACAAAACTCCGTCTCAAAAAAAAAAAAAAAAAGGACTGCAAGTAGATCCACAGACTTCGACGGATTGCCGAAGAAATCTGTGACTCAAGAAGACTTAAAAACTCTTCCTGTAAGTTACATAAAAAATTTACATCACTATAAAGTTTTAGTGTCAAAATGGAAAAAGTATTTTTACTTTCTGCTCTGCATAGCTTCTAGTACATCAGGGTTTTATTAAAATTCATTATTAGACCTATATGTTTCCATAAGATATCTTCATATTTCTAGAAAATGTTTCTGTAAACATCATTTTATCATTTCAAGAACTAGATGGGCACTCAATATGTGTTTGCTCTCAAACCAAGGGCTGAGAAAAATACAAAAGTAATGTAATTCATGGTCTCTGCTCTCAAAGACACTGCAATCAAGCTGAGTGGATCAGACCATGACTTACAAAACAACTGGAGAATAATCATGTTCGGAATACACAGGTGTTAACAATAAGTGCAAAAGATGAGTTCAGAAAAATTAAAAGACATGTGAATGGATGCCAGACGCTGCCAAAACTTGCATGGAGTGCGGAGGCTTAGGCTGGGAACTGCAGAATGGATAGAATTCCAGTAGCCAGAGGAGATACAGCCCTCAAAGCAGGATAAAGACAACAGTCAGAGGCTGGACTGGAGTGGTCATACTCTGTGTTCTTATCCTGCTTTATTTTTCTTCATAGCTCTTAAAACAACCAGGCATACTTGGATCTAATTATAATATGTCTCCACTTGAGATGTCTGATCAGCATCTTTGTTTCCCTCTCTGGTGCAGGCACAACACAAAGGAATAGTGCCACCTGGTACATAGTAGATGCTTGATAAACATTTGTTGAAGGAAGAAAAGAGCAAGAAAAACATGAGAGAAGAGACAGAGAGAAGAAGGAAAGATATGAGAAAGAGAGGGAGGTGGTGAACGCATGGGCAGAGAAAACTGAAGAGAACAGTCTGAATAGAGCAAGGCATGTGTGCTAGAGAAGGTGAAAATACATATGGGTGGTTAATATTAACAACATCCCAAAGAGAAGTAATCTTTACAACCAGTAACTGGGAGCCAACTAAAGTAAGGGACTTATAAGTCATTCTGTGTAATGAGCTCATTTAGATCAAAGTACCTAATATATGTCTGAAGACATAGCAGGGACTCAAGAAATGTCAGTTCTTCCTTCTTGCTATTTACATGTTTAAGTTTTAAGGCTCAAGCCTCGCTTTAATTGTAAGAAGTGTTTCATTCCATTTGCTTATACATTTTTTCTAGAGTAAAAGTCCTTTGCTTTAGAAAATCTTTACCATACAGAATCTTCATATCTGGCTTATTCTGATATGTTGCAAATTAGTTTGTAGAGTTTCTTAGGTTCCTATAGTGGCTCATGCAATACTTTATTGACCACTTATAAAGACATTAAGATCCAGGCATAATATTTAGCTCTTCTTAAGATGAGAAATTCAATTTGATAAAATGTTGGAGTTGTAGAACTCTTGGATATTATCCAATCTAATCCCTTAAATACAAAACAAAAACTTAGAGAGGTATAACATTTATCTAACTAGAACATAACTTCACTGGCTCACAGAACTGCTTTTTCTCCCCCATTCTCTGCTGGTATCTTGAGTAAACTTTCACCAGTGTTACCTCAAAGAGTCACTATTTTAGCTACTCATTTAAGTGCCTGACATGTATATCATAAATGTTCAATTAATATTTTTAAATGAAAGAAAGAAGAAAGAAAGATGAATAAATAAATGTATTACCTTTACCATTTTTTGGTGTAAGATCATTTGTCAAATCTACTATAGAATTTGTTATCTCTCACATAAGTGCTTATATTCACAGGAGCTAGCAATAACTGTTCTTTACACATTATTTTATAAGAAAGAGAATGTAATTTAATTTTGAATTTTAAGGGATTAAAAGTTAAATTTTATAAATATGTATAATGAAGCCCCTCTTATAATTAAGAAATAGAAGGCATAGAGTGAAAATGAATAATGGTTTGGTATAAGAGAAAGGTCATATAATTTGAAATTTAAAAGATTTTCTTAAATTTTTAAAATCAGGCTGTCACCAGGCTGGAGTGCACCGGTGTGATCTCAGATCACTGCAACTTCCTCACCTCCCTGGTTCAAGAGATTCCCCTGCCTCAGCCTCCCGAGTAGCTGGGACAACAGGCATGTGCCACCATGCTCACCTAATTTTTCGTTCTTCCTTTCTTTCTTCTTCTTCTTCTTCTTCTTTTTTTTTTTTTTTTTTTTTTTTTTTTTTTTTTTTTTTTTGTATTTTAGTAGAGATGGGGTTTCACCAAGCTGGCCAGGATGGTCTTGATCACCTGACCTCGTGATTCGCCCACTTCAGCCTCCCAAAGTGCAGGGATTACAGGCATGAGCCACCGTGCCCAGCCTAAAAGATTTAAGTGTATGTACTAACTCAATGTGTTTTACCCCTTCCACCCCAGTTCTGTTACCACAAAAAAGGCACAATGCTAATGTGTTCACCACCTGTGATACAGAATTGTTTTGAGGTGTGAATGAGCTAATGCTTGGGAAGTACTTAAAGTGGGGCATGTCATACATATGAAGAGTAGTTGCTGTTGCTTCCCATTATTTCCCTAGGTACCAAAAAATGACCCTGGGCTATGTGTAAAGATTGACTTTGTACCTGGCAGAATTACATAAATAATTGTCATTCGCTAGACTCTGGGACACTGACCTAAAGTTAATTATTTATATCGTTCTCTAATAGGGACTTAACATCTCACCCAAGTCACCTTTCTGGTCTCTTGATGAACTATATAAGGGAAATTATTAATGATGGCAAGAGAAACGAGTTTAAAATTAATTCTAAAACTTGAAAACTTGGACCAAAAGCAAAATTCTAATATGTGAGGATAAGAAGTTGAAAACCGAGGATTTTCTTCAAAGAGAGCATGAATATGTTTTATATGTTAGTTTCATCAACTGCAGTCCTGAAAATGCAGGATTTGGGGCTTGAAAATCAATACGGGGCAGGATGTGCGGATAGGAGTTGTCCGAAAATGCCGGCATCTTAAACTAGTCTGTGAGAAGAAGCTACAGCATCTCAGTCCAGCTTCTGCCCTTCATCATGTCAACTCCTTAGGCACACGTGTGCGGGCGCACACGCACACGTGTGGGAAAAGCTTTGGAAAAATTTACAACTGCCGGTCTTCTGATGAATGAAGGCATTAGAATAGCAGATGTAGAGTATGGAGCTAGAAAGTGAAAAGCTAAGCAGTGCCTTGGAGCACCAGGAAATGGGACCAACATGGTGAAAGCCATCAAGGTGCCCGGGCTATGAATGTTTTAATATACAGTAAAGCACTTTGATAGCTGCCTTGAAAACAAAAGGAAAGAAAGAAAAAGACTCGTAATGTTTGCAAGAGTTTCCCGAAAGCTTCACTGAAATATCGCCAGCATCTAACGAATGGGGAAACGGTCAGTCGCCATCAGTGGTGTGGATAGAGGCGCTAAACAGAGCAGTAAGTGAGACGGGTCAGGTGCAGGGCAGGCCCCCAGCACAGACCAGGAGCGAACCCAGAGGGGGCTGCTCTTCTCTTGGGGTCATGGACCATCCAGAAACAACTCTTTCTCTGCCTCAACCTTCTTTAATGTTGCCAGAGACTTTTGCCCTCGGAGCCCAGGTATTCTTCAGTTCTGACCCTTCCAATTTGCAACTTTGGCTTTCACAAGTAATCCGTTACACAAGATGGAAAAGCAGAATTCCTGTGCCTGCCCATTAAATGCTTGTCTTACATTTAGAGAAGTCTTAACCC